>NW_028319155.1:155000-385000 GCF_062004578.1 Staurois parvus | reverse complement strand
GGTATAAAGATGCAGGGGATTGGGTAGGTAAATCATCTATTTTGTTCCCATAGACCTAAATGAGCAATTAACCCTTTGTAATGCAGGTAAAGCCCAATGAAAGGGATTTTTTTTATTCTACTGGGGGTTAGGCTTTAAAAAGGAAAACCTTGAGAATTAGTAAAAAAAAAAAAAATCAGCTGCAGCAGATCGCTCAGTCACTGCTTCCTGCTCTGCCTCTTCAGCACCCACTGGAGCGCCGAGGTGGAGATGGGATGGAAGCAGCTGGCTCAGGCTCTCAGCAGCACACTGAAAGGCTGCTGATCACGTATGCAGGTGGATTCAGACATCATTGTCAGGATCCTTCCAGAACCTGGAGCTGTGATGTCAGATAGAAGGATTTTGCCTGCTGTCTGCTTATTGCGGGTCACTGGATTGCAAAAGTGCATTCTTGTGACTCTAAAAAAAAAAAAAAAAAAGAAAAAAAAAAGTATGGCCAAAGCTTTTTTGTCCATATTTGTTTTCTAAGTGCATTTCAACCTAAAAAATGAAAAAGTAGGTGCATGACATCACAACCCTTCATTTTAGCCTTTTATTACATAGTAACAGTTCGCCAGTAATTACCTGTTGATCTTACCCGTTACCCCGTATATATGCAGCCAATTGAAATGTTGAGCTGACAAAGCGCCATTACTTTAATTATAGAGTACAGTCAGTCTATCAGCTGTTGGAGGAACTTGTGGGTACTGTCAACGATAACCGTGTCGGTACCCAGAAGTTCCTCCAACAGCTGATTCATCATGCCTGGCAGTCAGACGCTTCCTCCCCTTTAGGCGCACCCTTAAAACCCATCTCTTCAGGGAAGCCTACCCCGCCCTCAGCCAATTGCCGACCTCCTCCACTCTTCCTACCACTCCATCCCCCACAGCTATCTCCTCCTGTACCACCATCCCCTCCCTCCTAGATTGTAAGCTCCAAGGAGCAGGGCCTTCAAACCCCTCGTGTATCGCATTGTATTGTTATTGTACTGTCTCGTGTATTGTCTCCCATTGTAATGTACAGCGCTGAGGGAACTGTTGGCGCTATATAACTACTGTTTAATAATGTTGATGCATTCGAATTTCGGAGGAAGCTTTGCAGGCCTCCCTTTGAATATCAGAAGCAGGAGCAGTTGGGGTGAGAGCTGGCAGTGTGTCACTTCCGGGAATTACATGGCGCTTGCTGAAAATCTCCACCCACTGTAAACAAATTTCTATTCACTGGGGCTTCTTTTCCAAGCAGATGACCACCAGTCTTGCTAAACAATTCTGCAATTTCTCAAAACAGATTTAGCAGTTTTGGGCCGTTTTTGCGTTTATAATGTGCCTTTTAATTTTGTAAACGTTTCAGGACATATACAGAAAAACAAAATGTTGTTCATATAAAATATATATATATCATGTATTATTATATCAATATATTGATAATAATCTCTCTCTCTCTCATAATATATATATATATATATATTATAATATTATATCAATATAAAATATATAGGAATATTACCCATTTGCCATGAGGAGGAATTGGATTATAACCTGCTCCCTTCTTCATGACAAGCAGACTGTCAGAGCAGTGCAAGTCTGGTCACAAGGTTCAAGGCCTGGTTCACATCTATGCGGGTTTCCACACCAGCAACAAGCAGCAGTCAAAATGATCTGCTGTTTGACTATGCGCGGGGTGGCCATTCATTCTGGATGAGACCCCCATGCAGAAAAAACGCTGCGTGCTTGTGGGAACAGCAGTGAAATCACATGGTGCAAAATCATCATGTGATTTCCTGGCTGTTGCATTTTTTGAATGGTGCAGGAACCTTTTTACTGTGTGAAACGCAGGCAGGACACCAGATTGTATGGGCTGCTGTGCCCGTGCCAACCCCCATAGATGTGAACCAGGCCTAAGTAACTGTTTTACCTTGGAACTATCAGCTACAAGGTGCACACAGCAGCAATCTTTTCAGATTCCTCACAGTAAGGTTGCAAGTGTGAGCTGTTCAAAAAGGCTCTGCTCAGTCTGGTCTCAAGTAAAAGAGTGTGATACAAGCGGAGCGGGTGATAATGTACACAGAATGTACAACCCACCGCAATAGAATACATAGGAGTCTTACGGAGCTCTAGTTTACATTTTCTTTGTTCCTTGAAGAGTGATCTGCATTCAAAGCACTCTTCAGAGAGCATCTGACAGGCAGTGAGGCACCTCCTTACCTAATGCTTGTTTTAACCACCTAAATGTCCTTCACTTGTGTGGTTGCCGTGTAGTCCCATTTACTTGAATGGGTCGAGTTCAGAGGGCAACAGGGTGTAATTTCTGCCCCAGGCATGAAAGAAAGGCACCGTGGGCACAGCATGTGTACACCCCAGGCCACTGCCTTTCCAGCTAAAAAGGCAGCGGTTGAGGGATAGTAAAAACGCAGCTTAACTGCAGGGTTTCATCCAGGGGCGGACTGACAACTCATGGGGCCCTCGGGCAATAGGGGATCATGGGGCCCCTGTGTCCTTGCCCAAATTGAAAAAAGCCTATGAAAAAGGTACCAGGGGCATCTCATGGGGCCCCCTACTGACCCCGAGCAGTGCCCGAGTTTCCAAATGGTCAGTCCGCCCCTGGTTTCATCACTCCCCCAACAGCAAGTGTAAACAAGCCCTAATGGATGAAAATAGTGTTACGCAAACACTGCTTTGCAGGTAATCACCAGCAGGCTGTGCCTTTAGGGCAGGGGTGGGCAAACCTTTTGACTTGAGGGCTGCAATGGGTTCATATATTGGACCTGGGGGCCGGACCAAGAGTAGATGAATGATGTGTATGTGTCATCCATAGTAAGTATAGTAATATTCCCCCATAGTAAGCATAGTAATTAATCCCCCCTATAGTAATTCATCCCCCCTATAGCAATTCATTCCCCCTATAGTAATTCATTCCCCATATTAATTCATCCCCCATATAGTAATATTCCCCCATAGTAAGCATAGTAATTAATCCCCCATAGTAATTCATTCCCCCTATAGTAATTCATTCCCCATATTAATTCATTCCCCATATTAAGTCCCCAAGTCCCCCCTGTGTCAATTCACTTACCTTTGCTCTGCGCGTTCCTCTCGCCGTGTTCCCGCGCGGTTCCGGTGTAGCATGAAAAACTGTCTCCTATGAGGATCTGTCCCCCTCGACGTATCTGCGCATGTGCCAGTTTCAGGCATTAGCAACCGATCGGCGATCTCCGGCACATGCGCAGATACGTCGAGGGGGACAGATCCTCATAGATCCGCGGGCCGGATTAAAAGGCAGCGGGACGTAGTTTGCCCATTGCTGCTTTAGGGTCTAGTTCTAAAACATTAGTTATTAAAACATTTTCTAATACCTCTAAGCACCCTTCCAATTGCTTTAAAGCAAGTCGAAATGTTCAATAGAAGACCACTGTGAGGCTGGTTACTGTGCGCTCATGTGCATTCATGAAGTTCCCTGATCCCCTACTCACAAATCTTTGCTCCTTCCACAAAGTACTACCAGGAAAACAAAAAAAAAAAAAAAACCACTAGCAGTGCAACATACGGGTGAAGGGAGTGTGCACTCAATCCTGCCCAGAGTTCACCTTTTATTGGTCATCGGTTGTATATGACCGCTCACCTGAGCTGGACACAGAACTGGTTGTACTGGTTGAGTGACTATGGTCCATTGCAGGGCTTGTAGAGTTACTGTTACTTGTGTTTGTCCCTTCATCCGTCGTTTTCTTGAAGAAATTGTGCTGGAGAGCATAGAAAGGGGTAATCCTAGTTTTGGGGTCATAATCCAACATCCGCAGAATTAAATCTTTAAATTTGAGATAGTCGGATGGAGAATGTCCCTGTTCACCGGCCCGGCGCCCTCCGGGGCCACCAGTCTCCACACCCAGAACTTCATGAAGTCTCCGAGTCCCCGGTACTTTGTAGTCCTAAATAGAGAGCATACAATGAACACGCGTCAATGGAAGCAACATGCACAACTGTCAGGCACAATTCTCTCTCAGCTACTAAAGTAACCAGTTACTGCCAAACAAAATAAAAACATAAAATGGGGGCTCATAAATCCAACTAGGCCTTCAAGGGCCACCTGTGCCTGAAACAAAAATGTTCCACAAATACACCACAGGGCCCACTGATGAGGTATCCATTTTCAAAAAGCAAATTTGCAGTAATAACCCCTTCCCACCAGCTGTACAAATACAAGTGGCAGCTGCCAGTAACAGCATGGTCAGAGTGCAAGGGGTGCTCCCAGCAAAACTGTCCCCTATAAATACTCATAGTGGCAGCACAGAATAATGCCAGTCATATGTCGAAGAGCGGGAGCCAGTAGGAATTGATTCCTAATTACGTGATAGGAGCCCATGCTCCTGGCGTTAGATCCCCTTAACCACCTGCCGCCCAGCCACTGTAGAAATACGGCGGCAGGGCAGCACGGCTGGGCAAAAGCACGTTTTAAAACGCGCTTTTATAAAACAGGCAGGGGGCGCACACGAGGCGCGCCGCCGCCCTACCTGCACCGCCGATCCCAGCCACGGGTGTCAGTCACCAGGTCACAGCCGGTCATTACTGGCTGTGTCCTGCTGATTAGCGGCAATCACTGACAGAGAGCAGGGCTGCAGTAGCTCTGCTCTCTGTCAGTTCCCTGACAGCTCCTGACAGGTTGATCGGGAGAGAAGAGTTTATCTCTCCTGATCAGCGTTTCCATGCAGTACACACCCCACCCCCTAGTAAAACACTCCCCTCAAACAGTTAACCCTTTCAGTTGTTAAAAAAAGTTAACCCCTTCCTCCCCAGTGCCATTAGTACAGTGTCAGTGTTTTTTTTTTTTGCACTGATCACTGTATTGGTGTCACTGGGGATATCAGTGACCCCATGTCAGTTCCCCCCCAGTGTCACAATGTCCGCCGCAGTCCTGCCATAAGTCGCTGATCGCCGCCATTATTAGTATAAAAATCCGACTATCTTTCCTGCCATTTGTAAACGCTATAACTTTCATGTAAACCAATTAATTTACACGTATTGGGTTTTTTTTTTTTTTTTTTTTTTAGCAAAGACATGTCGCAGAATGCATTTTGGCTGATTTTTTTTCGGCCCGAAATTTTTTTTACTGGACATGTTTTATAGCAAAATGTTCAAAATATTGTTTTTTTTTTTCTCAAAATTGTCATTTTTTTTTTTTATAGCGCAAAAAATAAAAACCACACAGGCGATCAAATACCACCGAAAGAAAGCTCTATTTGTGTGAAAAAAAGGACATAAATTTCACTTATGTACCGTATTGCATGACCGCGCAATTGTCCGTTAAACTAGCGCAGTGCTGTATAGCAAAAAAAAAAAGGCGTAAATTGCAGTATCGATACCATAGTTTGTAGACGCTATAACTTCACACAAAGCAATCAATATACACTCATTGGGATTTTTTTTACCAAAAACATAGAGCAGAATACATTTTGGCCAAAATTTATAACCAACTTTGAGTTTACTATATATTTTTTATAGCTGAAAGTAAAAAATATTGTTTTTCTTCAAAATGTTTGGTCTTTTTTTGTTTATAGCGTGAAAAATAAAAAGCGCACAGATGATCAAATACCACTGAAAGAAAGCTCTATTTGTGTGAAAAAAAGGACGTAAATTTCGTTTGGGTGCAGCATTGCATGACCGCGCAATTATCAGTTGAATTAGTGCAGCGCCGAGTAGCAAAAAGAGGCGTGGTCATTAAGGGGGGTAAATCCTCAGGAGGGCAAGTGGTTAAAGAACCAGCTTCCGTTGGAAGAAAGGGTTAAAGGCTAAGTTCACTTTAAAATAAATAAATAAATGTTTTTTTTTATTTTGTAAGTACAAACAAAAATTAAAAAATGTGCATTTACTATTTTTTTTTTTTTTTTGGGAGCCAGTAAAGCATTGCACCATCAGCAGATGCAGGACTTATGCAGGCCTGTCAGTATAATCTGTGCGCTCATACAAGCAAAAAGCAAACATTGGTAGTAATCTTGTGCAGAAGATGAATACAATGTAATTTTTCTTGTAATGTTGAAACAAATACCCTGACCGCATCATACAAACTAGGGCATCACAAGAAACTTTATTTTGAATGCAAAAGACAAATCCAAAAATACCTTTTTGATATCTTTATTTTTCTTTACAGTCCATGAACCTTCAGGAAGTTTATCAAAGTATTTCCTTGCTTTTGGGGCCTGATCCAACATGTGGGTTGGGGGAGTTCCGAGGACCTCCACTATCTTGTTCATCTGGTCCACCTGCGGTCATAAGTCAACATATTAGAACATTTCTTGCATAAAAAGGTATTTACGGAGGTTGAGAGATCCTGTCCAGGGGACAGTCTGAAAGAGTAGCACTGGACTGGAGAGCGAAGGGGAAATCATAGTGAGGACAGGAATACCAGGCCCTTCCTTCAGTAGAGCGTACTGTGGCCATGAGATGGTGGTAAGCTGGCATTCGTGGTAGGGGAGGGTAGTTACGCAAGCTCAGGGGACACTTATTCTTAAACAGGTAGCAATCCACTTTCCCAATGAAATCAACTCCCAGTTTTCACATTCACATGAAATGCCGAAATGTTGAAGATTAAATCAGGATTTTGTGTTGCTCAGAATAACCGCCAACGCTATACAGGTCTGTATGCATCTCTGGTAAGAACAGTCACAGACTGCATTGCTTCACAACAACCAGTTTCAAGCTTTCACTTTCCAAAGGCCTTAACCCCTTCACGCCGGCGCCTCCCGGCCCTTTGAGAGTTTCAGCAACCGGGAGGCGGGGTGGGGTTTAGGGTCATGTGACCGCCATGACGCATCGTCGCGGAGGTCACATGATCGGCAAAGGTCCCGATCGAAAGAGGAGATCAAGACCTTTCCGTAAGTACCGGACATGTGTGCTGGGTACGTGCAGGGCGCGCGCTCTCGGCACTTATGTCCTTTTTTAATAGAATGCAAATGTGCGGCCGCTCGGCGTCTAGGCCCAGACGCCAGGAGGCCGCACATTTGCCTTCGGCCGGCATTAAGAGGTTAAGCTACAAAAGCTGTTAATGTGCCTATTGGCAATGCTATAACTGGGGAATACAAATATTCAAAACACACACGAGGTCAAATGTCCCGCCATCTTTTATCATTTATTGAGACTACATAAGCGGAGCCCTAGTTCGTACCATGGTAACTACAGACTATTGTTGATGAACACTCCATTTATTTTACATAATGAACACTAGGAGACAGGGGCGGACTGACAACTCATGGGGCCCCCCGGGCAATAGGGGATCATGGGGCCCCCCGGGCAATAGGGGATCATGGGGCCCCCCGGGCAATAGGGGATCATGGGGCCCCCCGGGCAATAGGGGATCATGGGGCCCCCCGGGCAATAGGGGATCATGGGGCCCCCCGGGCAATAGGGGATCATGGGGCCCCCCGGGCAATAGGGGATCATGGGGCCCCCCGGGCAATAGGGGATCATGGGGCCCCCCGGGCAATAGGGGATCATGGGGCCCCCCGGGCAATAGGGGATCATGGGGCCCCCCGGGCAATAGGGGATCATGGGGCTCCTGTGTCCTTGCCCAAACTCAAAAAAGCCTATGAAAAAGGTACCAGGGGCATCTCATGGGGCCTCCTACTGACCCCGGGCCCTCGGGCAGTGCCCGAGTTTCCAAACGGTCAGTACGCCCCTGCTAGGAGATTACAGACGTTTGCAAACGTGCAGCTGAGGCGGATCTTTCAAGAAGGTGCCCCTAACTTTGATAATGTGGAGGAACTTGCATGATCGAATGACCGCAAGAGGTGTAGAAGAAGTATCCACCAGTTGCACCCCCCCCCCAGCTGACAGTCTCCCTACCACGATCTTGTAGTTCATATAGAGCTTGGGGCTAACAATCCTAGTGTAAGCGTTGTTCTAAAGAAGCCATGGTGCTCTGCTTGCTCTACATATACAGAGAAAATGATAAACAAGCAGATAGGGGGCTCGGATATACTTTTCAGTGATAGTATGAAAGCCCATACCTTGTGGGACATGGCACTGTAAATATTTAATTTTTCAAACAGTTCAAGAAATGCTGAAAAAAAACTGAGTAAAGTAGGAAAAGCCTTAAAGTGTGTCAAAAGGCCCTTTGAAAATAATAAACAGCCCCGATCCTCTTCTCAGCTCCCACGCCTGCGCTTCTGGCTTCTCCCCCTAGCCAAGTGCCCCCGAAACAAGCTGCTTGCTCTGGAGGCACTTGTCCGTATTTGCTGTTGAACCGCCTGTGTTTCTATTACACACACAGAGCGTCACTCAGTCCTACCCCTTCCTCGCTGTCTGCGATTGCCAACAGCGGGAGCCAAAACCTTCAGCCTTTTAAACCACTTTAAATGACATGAGGAGTGCGTACTTGCTTGCACTATGCAAGATGGTTCAATGGTTCCGAAAGCTTAACATTGCCTTTCATGAACATCCTGGACATTAAAATGATTAAAAACATTGCAAAATAAAATTTCACACTGCTAAAAGTTAAGAAAAAAAAAAAGTGGAAAATCCTGGCATTGCTTACCTCATTGGATCCACTGAATAAAGGCTCTCCAGTGTGCATTTCCACCAATATACACCCTAATGACCACATGTCTATCGCCAAGTCGTACGGCATTCCCAGCAGCACCTCAGGCGATCGGTAAAAACGACTTTGAATATACTGGTAGATCTTTAAAATAATAAGTTTGGGAGTTAATAAAGTCATACACAAGAAGAATATTTTCCTGCAGTATCTTTTGTTTTATGGGTCTCAAAAAAAGAACAAAAAAAAACAAAGACCTTCAGTGTAAAAAATAAGTCAAGGCTAAGATATAGTAGTTCTCACTGTTGTAAGTAGAGAAGAGAGACAGCAGCGCCACTCTAAGTGTAGATGGTATTAACCCCTTCCCGCCGGCGCCTCCCGACCTTTTAAGAGTTTCAGAAGCCGGGAGGCAGGACGGGGTTTAGGGATCATGTGATCGCCGTGATGCATCATCACGGTGGTCACATGATTGGGAAAGGTCCCGATCGAAAGATCAGACCGGGACCTTTCCGTGAGTACCGGACATGTGTGCTGGGAGCGAGCAGCGTGCGCGATTCTCAGCACATATGTTTTTTGTTAATTGCATGCAAATGTGCGGCCGCTCGGCATCTAGGCCCAGACGCCGGGAGGCCGCACATTTGTGTGCTGCCGGCGTGAAGAGGTTAAAAGCAGGTAAATGTAATGATAAAATGCACTCACAAGAGTAGATAATAATAGGCATGTTATGAGGACTGGTAGTCCGGTGGAGTAGATCGTCCCATGGGGCACTCTAGGTGTATCCCCGCCGATCTGGTGGTGTCCAGGGCTCGGGGAGTAGCAGACAGGCCTCACTTAAGAGTGGCGCCACTGTCTCTCTTCTCTACCTGCATATAGGAGTATCTACAAGCTCTTACAGCCGACCGCCTCATTCTACAAGCCCACATACCCACAAGCCTTCCAATAAAGATGGACTTGGATGACAATTTTCACATGGACCTTCTACTAATATAACCACCCATGGTCCACCCCCTATCCCCACTGTCGCCACAGTGGCGCCACTGTCTCTTCTCTACCTGCATATAGGAGTATCTACAAGCTCTTACAGCCGACCGCCTCATTCTACAAGCCCACATACCCACAAGCCTTCCAATAAAGATGGACTTGGATGACAATTTTCACATGGACCTTCTACTAATATAACCACCCATGGTCCACCCCCTATCCCCTACTGGGTAGTTGATGCAACGCTCCCCATCTATCTCTATACGCACTATTGTAAGTGCTTCTCTAAGTGCATGCAGACCAAGCTGAGTAGCAAAAGTTATAGTGGTAGGGACAAATCGCAACCCACGAACATGCATTTCCCACCACAACTTTCTGGCAAACAGCTTGGTTGGCAGCAGATGTGGAGAAAGCTAAAAAGGGTATCTTTCTAGCACCTTTTATCAATTAAATAAATTACCCCCCCCCCCCCCCCAAAAAAAGAAAAGAAAAAAAAAGATTGATGAAGTATGGGAGTAAAAGCAAGATATGCTGAGTGTTTTTTTGGAATTATGAAGGTGCCACGCTGCTCGTCATACTGATCTGGCAAAGCTTCCTAGCCGATGCAAGCGGGGGCAGGAAAACTCAAAGCTGAAGACAAATTGGTGAGCTGCAGAGGTGCACTCCATCCTCAGATTACACTGAGTCATAAGCCAATGGGATATTTCTTTCACCAGCACTGGGATTTGCTTTTCTATTAGGTGTAAGCAAACTGGCTCAGACTGCTGGAGCTCACTTGCTGGACTTCAGACATCCTGCAGTCTAACTTTCCTGCAACACCCCGGTAGCGGTAGGCAAGGTGGGATGCTTCCTTGTCAAACAGTAATCACAAAAATATTCCAGAAAATCTTTAGAAAAACACCTTGATATACTAGTTTTTGTCAATACCAGGTATCATTTAGCAGAAATTGATCTGCTTCAACAAGTGTTGAGGCAAAAAGAAGAAAAATCCCAATCCCATCGCAATAAAAAAAAAAAAAAAATAGCATAGCCTTTTACACTGAATCACCAGACTCATAGGGTGACCCGCAGATCCAAGGATGAACGTACCCTTTGCCCAAGTTGACAGGAGCTGCCAAAGTCCACAATCTTGATGGCACTGCGCTTTGGGTTACACAGGAGAATGTTTTCCGGTTTTAGGTCACAATGAATTATACTGAGCTCGGGAGTGGCCAAGAACAAGAGAGCCGTGCACAGCTGCTGAGCAAACTTGCGGGTCAGGTTCAGGGAAACGCCGCGGAAGTTTGTGTTTCTTAAAAGGTCATACAAATTGTAGGACAGCAATTCAAACACCAGACACAGATGGTTCCGAAACATAAAGTGCCGCTTTAAATGCACTGCAAGACAAAAAGGAAAAAGGAAAACAATTACAGCCAGTCCCAACGGACTTGTGTACACTGCGTCCAACTAGGCAAAGTTTTGTTGCAGCAAAAATGATCATAAAAGTCCTCAAACACAATGGACGTGCTGAGGCTGTATACGGAGATAGGAACAAGACAAGGTACAATGCAACATGGTGTGTATCCCCTCAGAGATGTTCCACAAATTAAAAATTAAACTGTACGCTAAACCTGCTTTGTTTTAGTTTTGGATAGAGTGAGTAGCCCCTCTCAGTCAAGTTAAACTTTCATTGAAATGTAATTATTTACAAAACAAAGTACAGAAAATGTTTATATATACCCCCCCCCCTCTCTCTCTCTCTATTATCTCTCTCTCTCTCTATATCTATATCTCTCTATATCTATATCTCTCTATCTATTATCTATCTATTATCTATCTCTCTATCTATTATCTATCTCTCTATCTCTCTATCTATTATCTATCTCTCTATCTCTCTATCTATTATCTATCTATCTATCTATTATCTATCTATCTATTATCTATCTATCTATTATCTATCTATCTATTATCTATCTATTATCTATCTATCTATTATCTATCTATCTATTATCTATCTATCTATTATCTATCTATCTATTATCTATCTATCTATTATCTATCTATCTATTATCTATCTATTATCTATCTATCTATTATCTATCTATCTATTATCTATCTATCTATTATCTATCTATTATCTATCTATCTATTATCTATCTATCTATTATCTATCTATCTATTATCTATCTATCTATTATCTATCTATCTATTATCTATCTATCTATTATCTATCTATCTATTATCTATCTATCTATTATCTATCTATCTATTATCTATCTATCTATTATCTATCTATCTATTATCTATCTATCTATTATCTATCTATCTATTATCTATCTATTATCTATCTATTATCTATCTATCTATCTATTATCTATCTATTATCTATTATCTATCTATTATCTATTATCTATCTATTATCTATTATCTATCTATTATCTATTATCTATCTATTATCTATCTATCTATTATCTATCTATTATCTATCTATTATCTATCTATTATCTATCTATTATCTATCTATTATCTATCTATTATCTATCTATTATCTATCTATCTATCTATTATCTATCTATCTATCTATCTATCTATTATCTATCTATTATCTATCTATTATCTATCTATATAAACATTTTGATTAGGGCTCCTTTTCCATTAGCGTGTCTCCAAAGCTGCACAATATCCAGTGCGACTTAGGAGCACAACTTTGATTTGACTTTACATTCTCTGTCATATCAAAAGTCAGATCTGAAGTCGCAGCGACTTCTGTAGGAACGGCTTTCAAAGAAATACATTGAATTTCATATACAAAAGAAAAAACAAAGAGGGAGCACCGGCCTAGTGCATTATCAGAGCCAACACTTCCTATATAGGCTAACTACTGCTATATAAGAGAAGTGTAGACTCTTGGAGTGTTGACTCTGAGGAAGAGGCTGAGTCCTCGAAACGCGTCAGCCAGTTGGTCATCCGGGGTTCCATCGTTGTGGACTCAGATGCTATATGGATTGAACACCTTTGTTCATTGTGACGTGCCTGTGTTTTATATGCCCATCGTGAGTACAATACCTACTTTTTTTTACTCTTTCAAAAATATTTTAAACGATAATGCACTAGGCCGCTGTGCCCTCTTTTTGTTTTTTTTTCTTTTGCATTTAGTGACTTTGCACTACCCCGGTCCGTTGAGGGCAGCAAGCAGTGCCCATTTTAGAACATTTACATTGTCATCCTAGCCTCTCCTGAGTCCATCCCCAGCGCAGGAGTAAAGTATTTGCTGTGATTGAACTTCATATGTTCTGCGACTTGGGGTCTCACAAGTCAGATCCCACAAGTGTGAAAGGAGCCCAAGGGGTGTCTAAGCCGCTTTCTCCAAAACTGAAGGCAGCTAGAACTCTGCCAGGTTCAATACTCACCAATATAATACTTCATTTCCGTGTCATGCTTGTTCATAAGCTCAAGAAGTCTCAGCTCTATTTGGGCCTGGTTCAAAAATGCTTTCTTATTTTTGATGATTTTAATGGCTACCCATTCTTGATCATGGTGATCATACGCCTTCACCACCTAAAAGATCATAGAAGACAACCTGTTAGAGGCAACGCAATATTCTGTGAAAACATACACAACAAGGCTGCTTACATTTCACTATTACAGCCAAAGCATTGTCAGTATTATTGGGGGCTGTATATCGGGTTATTTTCATTACCATAGGATGAACACAGTAGACATATTATATAAGGCCTGGTTCACACCTATACGTCTTTCAGTGCGTTTTCAGTTTTGCAGAAATTCACTACAGTCCATTTAACATGGTTTCCTATGGGTCACATGCACATCTGTGCATCATTTATTTTGAAAAGGGTCAGGGACTTTTTCACAGTAGGTTGCGTTTTGGTTCCATAGACTTCAATGGAAAAAAAAAAAAAAAATGTAGTGCTTTCGCTTTTTGACGCGTTTCTGCAGCGAGACAACAGACACCTCTCAAAAATGCATTAAAAACACGTTAAAAAAATGGGTGTTAGGAAACTGAAAAGTGCGTCAAGAAAACACATCCATAACCTGCATAGGTGTGAACCAGGCCTAAAACCATAGACCGCCGAAACCTGTTTTAGTGCTGATTCGCCCTTGTGCAGTGCAGATTGAAGCTCAGGTTTTACAGTTAATTGACACAGTAGTTGTTCAGAGGTTCATGGCAGGTTTACATCAGGTTCAGCACAGGATTAGGCCAGGATTTTATTCTGTTCACACATGTGCGGTTTAGAAATGGTTCCCATACAAGTCAATAGCCTGTAATCCGCACCTGAACCTGATGCCACCACTCAGAAATCGTACATGACTCTCTCAAACAGCACTGAATCCGCACTGTGTGCACCAGACATATGTGAACAGGCACCATAGGCAGCAATATTATTTCATAGGGATTGGATGCGGCTCAAATCAAATCCACATAGTATAAGTGCCAATTCATATATGAGTTGACACACATCTTCTGAAAGAGTAAATAAGCCAGGCAGTCAAAGTGCTAATTATCAGTGGCAGGAGGTGGGAGCGGTCAGTACTTCCGTAAACCAAGAGGGAAAGGAGCTCTAAGACCTGTGAATCAGTATCAGGTGGGTTTTGCATTTCAATACAAATTGATGGGAATGAAAAAAAAAAAAAAGGAAACACGCTTTGAAGATCGAATTCAGGTCAGAAGAAGGTCAACTGCAAATCAAATGCTCCTGGGAGTTCTGAATGACCTCAAGGGTCCTAAACTGATGCCACCGACAGACTCTCAAGGCTTTGTTTACAGGGGCATACTATACTGCAAACCTATGCGAGGGCTGTGCCAGCCGGCCCAAACTCATGTCTGCATTCAGGGCTGTCAAACTGGGAGCAGTGTTCGTGCAGCCGCTGTATCCCAATTGTCATGAAAAGGACTGTCTACATAGAGGACAGCATCTCTGTGTGGCCAAATACGGCCCTCCCAGAGTTGTACCCTATAGTATTGCCTATGTAAACAAGCCCTAAAGCCGAAATACAGGTCAACCGCTAAATACAGAAATGATATGCATATCTGGAAGGCATTTTAACTGCCCACGGATTTGTATTTATGTCCATCCAGACGGGTTTTGTCCCGTTCTCCAGACTGACTGGACAGTGAAAAAAGTTGCAGACTAAATAAGCACAGCTGTCCGTCTACATATGCCCTGTCTTATTACATGAACACTGCGGTACAACTGACTTGCTATTTTCCCAGTCTAAGCAGTGGGTTGCATGAGGCTCAAACAGTAAAAATTCAGGTATATTTATGCTTTTCATTTAAAAAACACATTAAGTGATGTATACGTGAAAATAACGTATTTTATATCTTTAGAGTTTTTCTTTAAGATAGGCTTCAAATGTTATTGGGCAGTCCAAAAACCACGCAGTAGATGCAGCAGCATCCAGGACTGAAGACTCCATAAAGTAAGGTCACCCCCTAACCAATGCAGCCTCATAGCACAACCGGAACACACTTTGCAAACTCTTTGCAGGTGAGTGCATGGATAGATACATACATATACATATATATATATATATATATATATATATATATATATATATATATATATATATAGATATATATCTATATCGATCTATCTATCGGGTACTTATAAAGCGTTGTCAATTTACAAAGCACTTTACATATATATTGTACATTCACATCAGTCCCTAACCCTCAAGGGGCGTACAATCTAAGGTCCCTAACTCACATTCGTACATGCACATACTAGGGCCAATTTAGACCGGAGCCAAATAACCTACCAGCATGTCACTGGAACATGGGAGGAAACCGGAGTACCCAGAGGAAACCCACGCAGGCACATGGAGAACATGCAAACTCCAGGCAGGTGGTGCCATGGCTGGGATTCAAGCCAGGTGGAAATGCTAACCATTAAGTGTGTGTGTATATGTATATATACACACACACACACATATATATATATTATACACACACATACACATATACACACATATATATACACACACAAGCTTGCAAAATATATTAAAATATTTCAGTGCAACTTTTCACACCGTACCTGTCCAAACGATCCCTTCCCAATCAGTGAATCTATTTCATATCTGTCCATCCACTTTTCCCCATTTTTCACTATGTAATCGTAATTGTCATCATCAAATCCATCGTTGAACACTTTCCTTTCTTTCTTCGTGCTAGAGTCTTCAGGTGGCACTTGTTGGGCACGGCGTTTCTTCTTAGCATAATAAACCTGGCAATTTACAACATATTCAGTATTAGAGGTTAGCCATCTTCAGGGGCATTACATTCAAGTGCATTAACAGAGGCTATTTAGTCAGTTGAAGGATGTTCATCAACATGCACAAGAAACAGCCCTCACTCATAATAAAAGTCTGAATCTTGAACCACCTTAACAGTTTTCAATATAAACTAGTGCTTTCTGGCTGAACAAAAACTTGGCATCAGTTTTGTTAATGGACTCCACTGTCATGACAAAGGTCCTTTTAACCTGTTCACGCCGAGAGTACACAAATATGCAGCCTCCAGGTGGTTGGGCCATCACGCCTAGAGTACACAAATATGCAGCCTCCAGGTGGTTGGGCCATCACGCCGAGAGTACACAAATATGCAGCCTCCAGGTGGTTGGGCCATCACGCCGAGAGTACACAAATATGCAGCCTCCGGGTGGTTGGGCCATCACGCCGAGAGTACACAAATATGCAGCCTCCGGGTGGTTGGGCCTTCACGCCGAGAGTACACAAATATGCAGCCTTCAGGTGGTTGGGCCTTCACGCCTAGAGTACACAAATATGCAGCCTCCAGGTGGTTGGGCCATCACGCCTAGAGTACACAAATATGCAGCCTCCAGGTGGTCGGGCCTTCACGCCGAGAGTACACAAATATGCAGCCTCCAGGTGGTCGGGCCTTCACGTCGAGAGGCTGCATATTTGCGTACCCAAAATGTAAAAAAAAAACCTGCGCCAAGAATGCATGCCCTGCGCACTCCAGGCACAGTTACCAGCGCCAAATAGAAAGCTCCCGATCACTACTGCGATTGTAAGCTATTTAATCATGCCACTGCTGTGACAGCCAATCAAGGCAGTCACACGAACATAAACCCATTAAAGAGCCGGAAGGCTCAGCATTAAGGGGTTAATGTGATGTGGGAGGAGGTTTGTTTATGGGTATCCATATCACTAAGTGATACTAGGAATGAAAAAAATAATTAAAGCAAAGATTACAATTAGCCACCCCTTTCTATTGAACGAATGGGCTATCAAAAACAAAACATCAGGGACCACATGGGAAAGCGACCCCAAAAAACGCATAAAACGCTCCCACTGTGCCCTATGGACTTGAGTTGTGGGAGGCGGCATTAACCGTAATGGAGAGCAATTCTTTTGATGTAGATAGGTAGGTAGGAAATGTTTTTGACCACAAATCAATATATATACAAGGCCTCGTGCACACAGGATGTTTTAAAAACGCTTCTCCATTACTTGGCAGAAAAACCGCTGGATGCTAGTGAAAGGCGCATTTACAGGCGTCAAGCACTTAATTTAAATGGCCAGAATGATTTGTTCTGGTCACTGAAAAATTAATGCTCAAGTACTAAACATACCTAGGCGCATTTAGACACTCTTACAAGTGTCAAATGTTTTTTTTCTGCCAAACGCTGCTGCTCCTGAACAAACTGGCCCTGGGTTTTCTTACTGCCTGTTAATGCCCCTGCCACCAACAAGACTCTAAAAGTATGTGTGCATAGACACATAGGATAACATGGAGGGGCGTCTACAAGCAGCAAAAGTAAAAACACAGGTCTCTCTCCTGTCAGCATGGACATGCTGTTTTGAGATACAACACAGCATGTTTCCTTAGTGTATAACAGCACACAGTTAACCCTTTGATCGCCCCAGATGTTCCTGCCCAGTATCATTAGTACGTCAGTGCTTTTTATTAGCACTGATCACTGGGGATATCAGTTCCTCCCAGTGTCAGAATGCCCACCGCAGTCCTGCTTTAAGTCACTGATCGCTGCCCCTACTAATATAAAAAAAATAAAAATCCCAGTCTATATACCGCAAATTGTAAACGCTATAACTTTCACGTAAACCAATTAATTTATAAGCATTAGGATTCTTTCTTTTTTTTTTTTTTTGGGCTAAGACATGGAGCAGAATACATTTTGGCCTACAATTAAGAAAAAAAATTGTTTTTTTTATTGGATGTTTTATAACAAAAGTAAAAAATATATTTTTTTCAAAATTGTTGGTTCTTTAAAAATAAAAATACAGAGGCGATCAAATACCACAAATGAAAGCTTTGTCGGAAATTTTTTTACAAATTTCATTTATGTACAGCGTTGCATAACTGCACAATTGTCAGTTAAAGTAACGCAGCGCCGTATCGCAAAAAATGGCCTGGTCAGGAAGGATGGTATAATCCTCTGGAGGGCGAGGGGTGACACAGAACACAAATTGAAAAAGAAAAACAAACAGAAGTAATGGTTAACGTCTAACATCACAACCGTAAACGACCACCACCTAGATGGAAAAAGAGGAATTATTCTAAAAACATTAACTTTTTCCTGATGACTATGTGCATCATCAGCGGCTCACAAAGGCAGAAGGTACATACTTCTGACATCAGTAAACATCAACAAATCTGCAGCTTGATTGCTAGGTCACCCATGCCATCCCCAGTATTCTTAAAGATGAATTCTGGTATAATGTTACATAGTTACATTGGTCCGTGTAGGACCAATGAAGCAACTTATACAGCATATCTGGCTGATGCCCCTAGAAATCACTATTCATTGTTGCATACAGTCCCAATCCCAGGCTTGCAAAAAGGTAAAAGAAGCAGTAAAGCACAATGCTGTGCAGGACTATTAACCTCCCTAGCGGTATGATTATTTCATATTTTTGGTGCTGAAAGCGGTACAATTATTTTGCATGGAAATATGTAGTTTTTTTATTGTAGGCTGTAATTTTTAGGAATAACTCACTGAAATCTGTCTGAACAAGAGTCTAAATCATACATTTAATTCAATAATATAATCAAACCAAAAACACTGAAATGTGAAATAGAGCGCCAAGTTCGCACATCACTGAGCAAAGTCGCAGAATCGTTTTCAGTGTCTGATGACGAATTTCCCCCACGAATCATTATCACACAATTCTGCAAGTGGTTCTGATTTACTATCGCTGTTCTCTAGCTGATCTAAACCCGCTTTTGACCTAAAGGGACACTTTTTGGACGCCATGGACTTTTCTAAGTTTCCAGGCAGAAAGAACAATCAAAATGCAGACAGGGTGCAGGACAGAGCACTCGGGACAAAATGTATGTGAAATAGCAATGTTTTACCATGTAAAATCGTTTTGAAAAAAATGACTTTTTTTAAATTTTCAAATTTCCCGCCGCCGGAGGCGGCGCCCGTACGTCCCGACGTCACAGGGACCGGAACACAGGAGCCGGATGCCGGCATCAGCCGGAGGAGATGGCCGGGAACGCTGCAGGGGACACATCGCGGGAGCGAAGGACAAGGTAAGTGCTGCAGGGACTCCCTATACAGCGCTGCATGGTAAGCCCGAGTGTAGCTCGGGGTTACCACTTTTGGTACTGACATTTTACCCCGAGCTACACTCGGGAATACCATTAGGGAGGTTAACCAGAAGGCACAGCACGGTTATTTTAAGAACCAAATTTCTCCATTTAAAATTTGCTACACGCATATGAAAACTATAGAAATGACACTTTTCAATGTAAACACCCCGTCTGAATAACTTCTGGGAACCTTGGTCTGCGTCCCCACCTTCACCAGCATGTCAGACATGAGGTGCAGGTGATTGGAAATGAGGTGCAGATTTACAGGACGCAGGAGAGAATTCAAATCTAGACCCACCTACCTTCATTTTGTGACAACAAATCAGATAAAATTACCTCATTAATGTGCTTGTAAGTCTTTATCAAGTCCACTGAAAGCTTCCGTAGAGGTGCAGCTGCTGAATCTCGGAAGGTTAATGGAATCCGCCGTTGTAAAATTGTCATGTCTGGCAGGACCTAAAAAAAAAAAAAAAAAAAGCAGACAACAATGAACATCAAATAAAATCATAACCCCCAAAGTAAAAGTCTACGCTTACTGCAAAAGACAGGTATGCCAATGATGGTGCGGATGGTAAATAGTGGATTAAAATGGCTATTAAGGCCAATTTTACTATTTTTTTTTTTTTTTTTTAATTAAAAATTTTTTTAAAAAGTATGCTTACCTGCTCTGTGCAATGGTATACCTCCAAGGGGGTTCATGAATAAGTAAATTAACAGATTTTAGTGAATTTAGTGAATGTCACTTTTAAAATTTTAAAATTTCCCGCCAGTTCCGTCCCCGTACGTCCTGAGAGAAAGGAACCCGGAAGACAGATGCCGGCATCGGCCGGAGGACATTACAGGGGACACTGCAGGGGGGACATCGCGGGAGCGAAGGACAAGGTAAGTGAAGAAGAGATCCCGAAGCAACGCTGCAGTGTATTCCTGAGTGTAGCTTGGGGTTACCGCTTGTGGTGCTGAAACTTTACCCCGAGCTACACTCGGGAATACCGCCAGGGGGGTTAAACTGTTTATAAATAAAAATATTGAAATACAAAAAAAAAAAAAAGGGTCAAGTTCTACACAGTACACTGCCAAAATACAAAACATATTAGAAATCTTTTCCATAAATGTTCCCTAAAACACGCACATCCCTAGAAAGACGATCATCTTACACCAAGTGGTATCAGCCTCTCGTCACAAGGATGTTCAGCAAAGGCCATATGACTTCTACTGGACCTCACTACAGCAAACACTGGTCTACATCAACATCTGTATTGCAGCAAAATTCTTATGAGTTTTCATAGTAAATAAATCAGCTGACTTTGCACCTCATAATGCTGAATAATGCTTACACCTGAACGCTGCCTGTTTTCCTTGTGCATCACAGAACATGGGTTATGCCACGCCGCAAAGCTTCGATTCATGCCCGAGCCCTGTTGGGATTGCTGAGCGGCAAACCTGTTGAACACAACCTTTTCAATTGAATGGGGAAGCGCTGCAAACACCCAGCAACCACATGCATTGCAGCACATTTCGGGGTTAAAACAAGCAGCGAGAAGACGTCGCATCACCTCAGCCACTGAAAAGCTACCCAAAATACACTTCAGTGGAGGGTTTTCGATGCACATCTAACTCTAGGGAGTATTTCAGCTTTTAGGGCCAGAGGGAGCACAATGTTTCTACAAAACAATTACCGTATTTTTTGCTCCATAAGACGCCCCTGATCATAAGACGCACCTAGGTTTTAGAGGCGGAAAACTAGAAAAAAAATATTCTGAACTAATGGACTGCAGACAGTACAGGGGACGACCGGAGACTGCGGACACAGTACAGGGGACGACCGGAGACTGCGGACACAGTACAGGGGACGACCGGAGACTGCGGACACAGTACAGGGGACGACCGGAGACTGCGGACACAGTACAGGGGACGACCGGAGACTGCGGACACAGTACAGGGGACGACCGGAGACTGCGGACACAGTACAGGGGACGACCGGAGACTGCGGACACAGTACAGGGGACGACCGGAGACTGCGGACACAGTACAGGGGACGACCGGAGACTGCGGACACAGTACAGGGGACGACCGGAGACTGCGGACACAGTACAGGGGACGACCGGAGACTGCGGACACAGTACAGGGGACGACCGGAGACTGCGGACACAGTACAGGGGACGACCGGAGACTGCGGACACAGTACAGGGGACGACCGGAGACTGCGGACACAGTACAGGGGACGACCGGAGACTGCAGACACAGTACAGGGGACGACCGGAGACTGTGGACACAGTACAGGGGACGACCGGAGACTGCGGACATACTACATCATATAAAGTCCCAACAGGGCCCCACCACCCAGAATATCAAATGATCTGTCACCATACATCAAGGAAAAGGACTACAACTGCCAGCATCTGTCATTTTTAACTTACAGAAGGCAGGGGGCGCACTGAGCTCCGAGGACAGGCCACACCAGCAGACAGGACCGAACTGCAGAGCAGGGAGCGCACTATGGACACATGCCAGGAGCGGGGAGGAGCTGTAAGGACAGGCCACACCTGCAGACCGGACTGCAGAGCAGGGAGCGCAGTACATAGACATGCCAGGAGCGGGGAGGAGCTCCGAGGACAGGCCACGCCTGCAGAGCAAGCTGGCTGGGTTCGGTGAGGGGACTGCCTGTTATGAAGAGCTGAGGGGATAAGGTAGGGTGAACTTCGGTGACATCCTGCAGTGGGAGGGGACAGGCTGCAGTGGGAGGGGACAGGCTACAGTGGGATGGGCCAGCCGCTGGCCCTAACACTGCAGCGGTGACAGGTGGAGGACTGGTCAGTATTCGCTCCATAAGACGCACAGACATTTTCCCCCATATTTTTTTGGGGAAAAAGTGAGTCTTATGGAGCGAAAAATACGGTACCTTGCGGGCAAGGCCCCCCTAATATACACTTTTAACGTCTTTACCATAAACACACAAAAAGAAAGGATTGAACGTTCAGGTATGTGAATGAGGCTTACCTGCTGATGATCAGCCATTGATGATTGGAGGCCGGAGAAAGGAGCGTGGCTGTGCTGGCTCGACATGCTTGCCTCAGTGGGGACAAAGGCAAAAGGGGCAGCCAGACACACAGAGGAGGAGGACTTGCATCCTGTACTGCTGCCACCTGCAAGAGAAGGATACAGATCAGTGCCCATAAATCAAGAAATTCTGGTTACACCGAGTGGAAAATGGCAGGTGAGCAATATAAATACAGATCACATATACTTTAATACTTTAATGGGAGAGGAATGCAGGTGAATTATGTTCTGGTCTATGAAGAGGACTCCATTATTAGCTTATAAATAGTTTTAACGAGCGACTAATTTAAAACATATCTTCTGCATATATCAGTTTACAATTCTCCGGAGTCGTTTTTCCCAAATGTAATGTACCCGTATCACAACAGCAAGCACACCGCCATACGTGTTGATCCGCTAAAAAAATAAAACCTAGACTCCGAGCAACAGACAAGGGAATATATAAACCTCTCCAGCCCTAGACAGATCCGATTCACTCACGTTCGATCAATAGGTCAAGTATAGCTATGAAAGACAGCTGAAGGACAACTATCAATACTGAAATGAATAAGACTGCTGTGAAAATGAAGAATACAGCAACACTGCAAACATTCCACCCATTCCTGATAGGTACAGAGCATCTAAGGCCCGGTTCACACCTGGCCGATGCATTTTAGGTGCATTGTAATAAAAGTGCATCAAAGGTGCAATCATTTTCTATTAAAAGAAAAGGGAGTTTAAAAAAATCAAAAACATACATAGCACAGCGGCTAAATGGTTAGCACTTCCGCCTGGCCGTACTCGGGTCGTTGGTTCGAATCCCAACCACGGCACCACCTGCCTGGAGTTTGCATGTTCTCCCTGTGCCTGCGTGGGTTTCCTCCGGGTACTCCGGTTTCCTCCCACACTCCAAAGACATGCTGGTAGGTTAATTGGCTCCTGTCTAAATTGGCCCTAGTATGTGTATGTATGAATGTGAGTTAGGGACCTTAGATTGTACGCCCCTTGAGGGTCAGGGACTGATGTGAATGTACAATATATATGTAAAGCACTGCATACATTGATGGTGCTATATAAGTACCTGAAAGAAATAAATTTTATATATATATATATATATATATATATATATATATATATATATATATATATATATATATATATATATATATATAAATTTATGGGTTTCCTCCAGGTCCTCTGGTTTCCTCCCACACTCCAAAGACATGCTGGTAGGTGAGATGGATCCTGTCTAAATTGTCCCTAGTATATGTATGAATGAATGTGAGTTAGGGACCTTAGACTTAGACTGTACACCCCTTGAGGGTTGGGGACTTTAGATTGTACACCCCTTGAGGGTTGGGGACCTTAGATTGTACACCCCTTGAGGGTTAGGGACCTTAGATTGTACACCCCTTGAGGGTTAGGGACCTTAGATTGTACACCCCTTGAGGGTCAGGGACTGATGTGAATGTACAATATGCATGTAAAAGCGCTGCGTAAATTGACAGCGCTATACCTGAAATAAAATAAAATATTCACCTAGATGGCTGCAGCATCAATCCAATTGCTGCAGCTGTCCCTCGCTGGCTCTACACCAAAAACCATCGCTCAGTTCTCAAGTCTTCAGTGAGCAGCGAGCCAATACCTGTCAGTCACCAGCTTTCTGCTCTGCCCCTCCAACAATCACTGGAGAGCTGGGCTGTGGAGGGTTCAAGGGACAGCTGGCGCAGGCAGAGGCTGGACTGACTATGTGAATAAGTGCACCCCAAGGAGGAGAGCTTTGGTCATACTTATCCTTTTACCCCCTTCATGCCAACCGCCTCCTGGCCCTTTAAAAGTTCTAAAAGCCGGGAGGCAGACATTTGGGTCATGCGATTGGCTAGCACAGCAGTCATGTGACTGGAAAGCCCCGATCGCAAGCATGCATCAAGAGGTTACCGATCCCCGCTGGCTACCATGCTGGAAGCATGCGCTCTGTACAGTAAGCTGTTTTAACAGGGCCGTATATGCCGAGCAGCCGCATATATGTGTACAGTCAGCACCAAGAGGGTAACACATTTCTCCTGAAACACACTAGTGTGAACGGGGATTTAGAGAAGACTGCTCACAAGACATCCCCACCAGAACATATATACTAGGGAAGCGCCGAAATTTCGGTGGCCGATAAGTTTCGGACGAAAAAAAAAAAAAAAAAGCACTAATAGAGGTGCCGAAAAACCCCCGCCCCTTGGTAGTTCTCGGCCTTACCTGAGAAACCATCAACCCCGGTGCTGGGCATAGAGATGGGTGAAGGAATGATGGCCGCCACTCATCTCCATGCCCTTGGAGGACCGGAGCAAAGGAGAAAAAAAAAAAGTTTAAAGTGCCCCCGTGCTCGCATGTAGTGGTGAACGCATACGTAGGCCTTGCCCACATACGTAAACTGTGTTCAATCCACACACTTGAGGTATCGCCAGGAACGTCAGAGCAAGAGCAATAATTCTCGCACTAGACCTCTATAACTTTACACCGCTAACCTGTAGACATTTTTAAAGCGTCACCCATGGAGATTTTTCAGTAACGCAGTTTCACGTCATTCCACGAGCATGCGCAATTTTAAAACGTGACATGTTGGGTATCTATTTACTCGCCGTAACATCCTTTCATATTTTACAAAAAAATTGGGGTATATATTTTATTTTTTTAATCAACGTGTATTTTTTTCCAAAAAATATATATTCATTGTTTTAAAAACAGCACATTTCAGTTCCAATTTTCGGCCAAGTGCATTTTGAATTTTCGGTTTCAGCACCAGAATTTTCATTTTGGTGCACCACTAATAGAGATAAACAAAAGCAGACATGTTTTAAGCCCAGCCTGGGTAACAAATATGGGTAACACGCCATTCCACGAGCGTGCGCAATTTTAAAGTGTGACATGTTGGGTATCTATTTACTCGCCGTAACATCCTCTTTTATATGTTACAAAAAAATTGGGGTATATATTGGTTTTTTTAGGTGTATTTTTTTTCAAAATATATATATATATTCATTTTAAAAAACTGCGCATTTCGGTTGTCGGCCAAGTGCATTTTGAATTTTCGTTTTCGGTACCAGAATTTTAATTTTGGTGCACCACTAATATATACACAATATGCCACTTACCCTGTGCATAGATACATTTAAAAAGGTTCATATTGAAAGCAATCCATGTCAATTTACTTCAGTAACAGGGTAGCCATAGATGTGGGAAAACGGACACCATACCTTCCCCTCCACCTAGGGGCAAACCTGAATTAAGAACTGCCGGGATGACACGTATGCAGTGAAATCTGTATGTAGGATCTGACCTTTTTGAAAGCGGTGTTGCAAAGTATATATGACCAGCTATAGAGGATTAACCATAACCGGCGCTGAAATACACAGGCTGCCTCTTCCTGAACAAAAAAAGCTACTTGCCACAGAGGAAGGAATGTAGGAAGATTATTTTCTTTAATACGGGGCTTGAAAAAGCCGCTCGCCAAATGCGAGGAGAAATTCCTCTGTGGCGAGCAGTGAGCACAGATGAAGCATGGAGCGACTGCACCTGCACTCCAAGCCTCATTGTGCAGCCGAGTTCCGGTTTACAACTTTCGGTTTCCGGCTTCTGCAGCACCGCCGCTGAGGGGACAGGTGCAGGAGAGGTCTGCTCTCCTCCGCTGAGAGGAGACACCCTCTCCACCGCCGCAGGGGACTCGAGGAGTAAGTACTGTATACATGTCATATCACTATAATGGAGTACAGGGGAGGGGGATATACATTACTGTATACAGTTTGATATTTTGGACTCTTTATTCTAAAGAAAAATGTAATTTCATAAGCTTTAAGGGGGCGTGGTTGGTGGATAGTCTGGGGGTGGGGTTGGAGGAGGACCTGGGCAAGGTGGGGTGGGGTTGGAGGAGGACCTGGGCAAGGTGGGGTGGGGTTGGAGGAGGACCTGGGCAAGGTGGGGTGGGGTTGGAGGAGGACCTGGGCAAGGTGGGGTGGGGTTGGAGGAGGACCTGGGCAAGGTGGGGTGGGGTTGGAGGAGGACCTGGGCAAGGTGGGGTGGGGTTGGAGGAGGACCTGGGCAAGGTGGGGTGGGGTTGGAGGAGGACCTGGGCAAGGTGGGGTGGGGTTGGAGAAGGACCTGGGCAAGGTGGGGTGGGGTTGGAGGAGGACCTGGGCAAGGTGGGGTGGGGTTGGAGGAGGACCTGGGCAAGGTGGGGTGGGGTTGGAGGAGGACCTGGGCAAGGTGGGGTGGGGTTGGAGGAGGACCTGGGCAAGGTGGGGTGGGGTTGGAGGAGGACCTGGGCAAGGTGGGGTTGGAGGCGGACCTGGGCAAGGTGGGGTGGGGTTGGAGGCGGACCTGGGCAAGGTGGGGTGGGGTTGGAGGCGGACCTGGGCAAGGTGGGGTGGGGTTGGAGGCGGACCTGGGCAAGGTGGGGTGGGGTTGGAGGCGGACCTGGGCAAGGTGGGGTGGGGTTGGAGGAGGACCTGGGCAAGGTGGGGTGGGGCAACTGGTGGAGAGTAAGGTTTGTGCCTGGCTATTAGGTCTAGACTCGAAATTTTAAGCCCTGTTTAATAGACTTAAGTTGCATATTGAACTGGTCAGTTTACTGTCACAGATTTAAGAAATGAAGAGTTTGCTGTGACATTTTGTGGAACTGAGGAATTGGGGTATTAGCCATGAAATGTGTCTTTTGGTGTATTAAAATAAATCTGATGCTCATCACTATAACGACTGTGACCTATCCTGACCATAACTATATGGAAATGTGGGCACCTCTGCCACACTCTTTAATAGGCTTTTTGTTCTAACACCAATTCATCGTACCATCCTGTCCCCCATAAGGATCTACGATTGGGTTTCACGAGGAATAAGGCTGGCCACAGATTATCCAATTCTCTTGAGATTTTTGGTTTAGATTTACCAAAAACCATATAATATGAGCTCAAACCTAATACTTTCAATTGTATCTAATTAGGTAGGCTCTTGTACTACATAGTTGAAGGTAAATCTAAAGGAAATTGGACAGAAAATTGTACAGTGTACGGCCTGCCTAAGAATCAACTTCTGATAGTTTAGATGTATTATTAAAAAAATATATATATATTTATAATTGGTCATTCACAACTTCAAATGTAAGTAATATTTCTTCTATTTTTCCAGAATACTGTACACAAAAATCAGTGTTGCCAAAAAGGCTTGGCGAGGGCTCCCCCGCCTCTTTGTTCGGCAAACACCTCAGAGGCTCCTTTTTTCCCTCTGAGGGCCCCCACCCTACAGACACTGCTAATTGCTTGGCCACTATTGCACCAGATCAGAAGTTCTGATCTAAAGCAACAAAGTAGACCGGCAACCAAAACTTTTAGAAGGTCAATTATAGCTCACTCATTAATGGCTTCCCGACCGCCCTATAGCAGAAATACTGCTACAGGGCGGCATGGGTGTGCAAAATCACGTGATTTTGGATTTCAGGGAAGAGGAAGAGGGATTTCAGGGAAGAGGGTGCGCGCCCTACCCACGCCGCCATTCGCTGCCGTCAATCACCGGGTCCTGGCCGTTGATTGCAGAGGATCTCCTATGGGGAGGAGAACCGCTTGTAAACAAAACTGTTCTCCCCGTCGGCCACTGCATACTGCTTTGGATGGCTATGCACAGCATAGCCATGCAAAACAGTGTGATTACAGTGAAGCGCACAGACACAGGACATAGTGTGACAGCACACAGTTAACCCTTTGATCACCCCACGTTAAACCCTTCCTGCCCAGTGCCATTAGTACAGTGTCAGTGCTTTTTTTTTTTGTACTGATCACTGGGGATGTCAGTGACACCAAGTCAGTTCCACGCAGTGTTAGAATGCCCCCTGCAGTCCCGCTAAAAGTCGCTGATCGCCACCATTACTAGTAAAAATATATATTAAAAAAAAAAAAGCCCAGTATATATACCGCCATTTGTAACTAATTTACAAGTATTGGGATTTTTTAGTTTGTTTTAGCAAAGACATGGAGCAGAAATTGATGACGAAATTAGATTTTTTTACATTTTTCTACTAGACATGTTTAATAGCAAAAAGTCAAAAATTTAGGGGTTTTTTTCTCAAAATTGTCGGCCTTTTTTTTTTTATAGCGATCAAATACCACTGAAAGAAAGCTATCTGTACAGAGTTGCATGACCACACAATTGTCAGTTAAAGTAACGCAAAAAATGGCCTGGTCAGGAAGGGGGGAAAATCCTCAGGAGGGCGAGGGGTTAAAGAGAACAAGTACCCAACCTAAAATCACAGGCTGTGAGAAAAGCCCATCTTTAAAACACTCTTCATCAATAAGAAGATGCAGAAACATAGGTGTAAGCCAGCAATTCCTCCTCTTTTCTACACAAAAATGGGATGGACTTCCAAAAAAACAAACAAAAAACATTGCTGTCTCTTAGAGGAAGTCCTACAAAACAGATACCTGCTCAGCTGTTGAAGCTGAAGGTCAAAGCAGTCCTGAACAAGGGTGTCTAGTTTTCTGGCTACTTGAGGCATATCAGCAGTTTAATAAAGCTGTGCCCACACTGGCGTTTCTCCTCGGTGAAGAATTACCAAGCTTCAGTGCTGACATTTTAAGGATTGGTGTGTGTATGACCAAACAAACCTCCAAAGTGCAGAACTAGTGAAAAGAAAAAAAACCCTTGTAAAAAAAATATATATAAATAAAATCCAGTCACACGATTGGTAGCCATGGAAATTAGATTTTTTTTTTTTTTTTAACCGCTTCTAAAGAGTAAGGCCTGGTTCACACTAGTGCGATTTCAGATGCGACAGTCACACAGAATCACATTGATTTCAGTTCACATCGATGCAGGGCGATTTTGGAAAAGGGTCCTGTGCTACTTTGGTGCAATCACAGCACGATTCTGGCCCCATACAATATACAAAGCACATCCCCGTAGTATCCAATTTGCATCAAAGTGAAAGTCAGATCAAAATATGATCGCAGCAATGTGAACCCAGCCTGAGTGAAGCTGCTGTAATTTGTGGGCCAGCTGACTCATGGGATTAAGCCATCCCTGAATATACAAAACAAATTGTGTATACAAGCTGGTCACACGCAATGCAACTTAATAGCCTCTCGGTGTTTTTACTGTAATATTTATTCTTTTCAATTTGCAAACTTTAACCCACACTGGACACAAGGGGAAAAATACCCTTTCAGTCCCCTCATCAGTGCGGGAAGGGTTTAACATTGCTTATGTCTAGTGTAGAGTAACGCTGTGTTATAACTTATTCCTTGAGGCCTCCATCTATTTGACTGGTTCCCCCAAAGCTTCCACTAAGGAGCTCTGGCTTGCAGTTCCCCGTTTACCTCTTCTTCTAATAGTGCTGCATTGTATGTGATGACACCGAGTGGACGCCAACAGCCCAGAGTGTCAGGGAGCAGAGGCGCGAGTCAGGGAGCAGAGGCGCGAGTCAGGGAGCAGAGGCGCGAGTCAGGGAGCAGAGGCGCGAGTCAGGGAGCAGAGGCGAGAGTCAGGGAGCAGAGGCGAGAGTCAGGGAGCAGAGGCGAGAGTCAGGGAGCAGAGGCGAGAGTCAGGGAGCAGAGGCGAGCGTCAGGGAGCAGAGGCGAGCGTCAGGGAGCAGAGGCGAGTGTCAGAACAAGGAATACAGTAATGCAGACTGTTTCTCTACACTCTAGTGTTACAAGCATTTGACCCTCGACGTGCAAAGAGACTTTTCTCTCCTCCATTTGCCCCATGTGTATTAGGACACATTGGGCAGCCTTGCCAAAATCAGAGATGGGGCAACTTGTCATATCCTATTAGTTCAGTTCACACCACTGCACTGCAGTAGGTGGTGCTGACAACAAAAATATAGGACAGGCTGTAATTTTTTTTCTCTCTCTAGTGCAACGTGTTGCGATGTGCTACACTGCATCACAATGCACTACGGTGCATAACCCCGCAATAAAGTTTTCATTTCAATAAAGTCATTAAAAAAAAAAGTAAACCGTACAATGTGTCATTACAACATATTGCGCGCCGCTCCTCCAGAGCCCACACCAGGAGCTGCGCGCCGCTCATCCAGAGCCCACACCAGCAGCTGCACCCTTCTTACAGAGCCCACACCAGCAGCTGCACCCTTCTTACAGAGCCCACACCAGCAGCTGCACCCCTCTCTCAGAGCCCACACCAGCAGCTGCACCCCTCTCTCAGAGCCCACACCAGCAGCTGCACCCCTCTCTCAGAGCCCACACCAGCAGCTGCACCCCTCTCTCAGAGCCCACACCAGCAGCTGCACCCCTCTCTCAGAGCCCACACCAGCAGCTGCACCCCTCTCTCAGAGCCCACACCAGCAGCTGCACCCCTCTCACAGAGCCCACACCAGCAGCTGCACCCCTCTCACAGAGCCCACACCAGCAGCTGCCCCCCTCCTTCAGAGCCCACACCAGCAGCTGCCCCCCTCCTTCAGAGCCCACACCAGCAGCTGCCCCCCTCCTTCAGAGCCCACACCAGCAGCTTTGCAGTAATGTGTGCTGCTGGAGATTAGGCCAGCTCACACCAAATGCAGTCTGGATGTGTTTCTGCATGCACATTTTTGACCAGTTTCTGATGTCTTCCGATACATTTTTGATGCAGTCCAGTGCATTTTTTCGTCACCAAAAATAGGGACATGTGCGTTATACTGCATTCTAGTACTGTTTAGTGCAGAAAAAATACAGCATGTTCAAAGTCCCCAAGCCCCCCCGGAACTGACCACACTGATGTGAACAATGCCATTGGAAACCCTTGGGGCCAATACAATCAAAATTACTGCATGCAATATGAAGGTCACGCGACTAATTTTTTCAGAAATACAGAGATAATGAGTCAATTCACCAAAGTAAAATATTGAATGTGAGGTAAATACCACACGTTAAAAATACTGAAATAAATAGCACAAAAAACCCATGAGATAAATTAAGGGCCAGTTCACACTACATACATTTCAGTTGCTTTTTTTCCGCATCCAAAAAGGTACAGAAATTAGGTTAAATGGTTGTCAATGCCGCTGTTCACATCAGTGCTTGCAGTTCCTGGGCATTCCGGTTGCAGAAAACAAAAAAAAAAGTAGAACAGGCTGCATTTTTTTCTGTACAGAACTGAACTGGAACGCAGTAAAATGCATCAAAAACACCGAAACGCACAAAAAAATGCACATGTCCGTAATTAAATTGAAGAAAGGAGAAAAATTTAACTGGAATGCATAAAAAAAAAAAAAAGTACTGGAACGCGTCAAAAACATGCATGCAAAAATGCATCTAAAACACATCTGGACTGCGTTTCTATAATGTGACCCTAAAGTCAATTCATTAACACACACGCATGAACACACACACAGAGGAACACACGTTATTTATCACCTGGTGTTTGCTGGCGGTATTTTAGAAATGTACAAAACAATTGGAGGAACTCCGCACTGACAGGAAGTGAAAAGTATACAATGTATCGATGTGAAAATGTTCTCCTCTGTGTTCAGGAATGTAAATAAAATGTAACCTATCATCAGACGGAGATCCTTGTGTGAATGAAAGCACACTAGAAAGTTTCCACAGCTTCACAATATTGCTGTGTGCCTTCTGGTGAAGTGTTCGCATGCAAAAAGAAAACAAAAAATTGCAAAAAAATCCCGCCAACAAATGCAAACTTTATACTCTAAAAATATCGCAAAACAAATATTTAAATGCATTCTGTAAATAACGCATGTTTAACCTCCCTAGCGGTCTGATTATGTCCATATTTCTGAGCTCAAAGCGGTACATTTTTTTGCATGGAAATATGTATTTTTTTATTGTAGGCCTGTAATTTTTAGGAATAACTCACTGAAATCTGTCCGAACAAGAGTCTAGTAAACATCCCGGGTAGGATAAAATTTTAAACACATAAATTATAATATAATAATCATAAAAAACAGAATATTAAATTTAATTCAATAATGTAATAAAACCAAAAACACTGAAATGTGAAATATAGCGCCAAGTTCGCACATCGCTGAGATAAGTCGCAGAATCGTTTTCAGTGTCTGATGAGGAATTTCCCCCACGAATCATTATCACTCAATTCTGCAAGTGGTTCTGATTTACTATCGCTGTTCTCTAGCCGGTCTAAAACCGCTTTTGACCTAAAGGGACGCTTTTTGGACGCCATGGATGTTTCTCAGTTTCCAGGCAGAAAGAACAGTAAAAATGCAGGCAGGGCGCCGGACAAAGCACTCGGGACAAAATGTATGTGAAATGGTTTGATACAGGAATGTTATACTATGTGATTTTAGTGTATTTAGTGAATGGCACTTTTTGTCAGTCATTTTCAAATTTCCCGCCAGTTTCGTCCCCCGTACGTCGCAGGGAACGGAACCCAGCACACAGAAGCCGGCATTGGCCGGAGGACATTGCCGGGGACACTGCAGGAGGGACATGGCAGGAGCGCAGGACAAGTTAAGTGCAGAAGGGATCCCGGAGCAGCGCCGCATGGTAAGCCCGAGTGTAGCTCGGGGTTACCGCTTGTGGTACTGAAACTTTACCCCGAGCTGCACTCGGGAATACCGCCAGGGGGGTTAATGAACCACTTTCGATATAAAAAACGGCATGAGTTATTTTAGCTCAAAAATTCATGCAGTATTTATCTCAGTGACTCCCCTATAACCTGCTATCCATCTGTTTTTGACTGGACTGCATGTGGTGTGAACCAGCCCTTAAAGCGAAGTTCCATCTGAGAAAAAAAAAAACAAAAAAAACTGTAGCTGCTGACATTTAAGATACAGCCACTTACCTGCTCCTCGGTCCAGCGGTGTCCTCACCATGGCTAGTTTCACCGGCCGTCTATTCTCCCTGGCGCCGGCATCTTTAGTGTGGGCAAGCTCCTGTGGCAGCTTCCCACTGCACATGTGCGAGAAGCTCTGCACTTTGTGAATGGCCTCGTAGTGTTCTGGGACTTGTCACGTGTCCCAGAAGACTACAAGGAGGGAGGACAACTTTCGCTTCCGAATCGCATAGGCGATTGCAGCACAAGTGGGAGCGGGTACCTGTCAAATTCGGGTACCCACTCCCCAAAGCAGCCAATCCTTAATGGGGAGCGGGGGACAAAAGGCGTAAAGCAGAACTTCCCCTTTTGGGTGGAGCTCCGCTTTAAAGCAGATCTTCACTCTGGAAAAAAATGTAAAAGTCAGCAGCTACTTACCTGTCCAGGGATCCAGAGCTGTGCTCAACCGGGCAAGTTGTGCACTAGCCTTCGGGTTCCCAGTGCCGGCATCCTAACTGTGGGCAGCCAGCTACGCTGCTTTCAGCTTCACAGCCGGCTGCCTGCTGCAGTGAGCTTTGTGAGTGGTTGCGCAGTCTTCTGTGACCTGGGGGGGGGGGTTAGAACTTACACCCAGAGCCAAAACTAGGTACCTGTTCGTCCAAAAAAATGATATGCCACAATTACTAGAGGAGGACGTATAGCGGAACTTGCCCTTTTGGGTGAATTTGCGCTTTAGGCAGAACCGCACTGCCAAACAGTCTACTAAGATGTCATCTCATCCGTTTCATACATTCCATTTTCATGATTGTATGACTTACAAGAACCTATTTGTCAAAATTTCTCAATGTCCCCAAAATGTAGCTGATCCTATACCAAGTGTACCGTGTAAAAGAAAGCTCAGAATATCCAACGTGTAAATACCTACATTTAAAAATATAATTACACAGCACTTTATTTTTTAATGTTTGGTGGGTCTTTTCTACAAATATATGTTGAGCTCCTAAATACTTCTCAATAAATAATTAAATTATTACCATTAAATTAATTCAAATTATGATACAAATAACTAATAAAAGTGTATAAATACCGAAAAATATTTAAATAGATAGTTTCAACTAATCAATCTCCTCCAAATAAATATCAAAATAATTCCACATGAAATACTCCTCTACAAAAAATTTTTTTCAAGTGCTCATAAATCATCTATTAGTGACATGATGTACTTACTAATACCCTCAATTTCATTTAAATTCACAATACCCTCATTTAATATAATAAAAATAGTAAACCAACTAATAACCCTCAACTAAAACGCATTTAGATGATCCCCCATAAATAAAAATAACCAAATGCTCATAAATAATTAATAGTGACTAGTAGGAATCCAAATATCAAAATAATAGTCCCATTGGTGGGTCTTTTACCTTATGAACAGCAGCGTTCATTAGTTGAAGTAAAGATTAAAGAAAAGAAAAAAAACACAAAAAAAAAAACAACACATTTTTATAGGTGCGGGTTATTTTAGATATAATTTTTTGAAATGCATACATTCGCCTGTAGCGTCAATGCTGCTCAATGTACACCGACCTAGTCTGATCGATGGCAACCTGCTAGACAATGCATCTACTGGTTACCAAGCAACAGAACAGAGCAGAAAAAAAAAATATTAAAAACATAAGGCACACATGAAAAAAAAAAATACTTCCAAGTCTCTCAGCATAAGGACAATTAAGCAACAAGAAACAAAAAAAAACGCATTTATTGTACAAAAACACAGAACACCGGGGCAAACGTCTCCGTTGCAAATCGGGACGGACGTGCGCAGCTCTTTTCCGTTTTACTGGAGCTGATGGTTTTTTTTTTTTTTTTTCCTCTGACACAAAAACAAGCAATTTCCAGCGATGCAAACTTCCCCGTCTTACATAACACACTCTACAGGAATGTATGCCTTTCCACTAGGGACCTACAGACATGCTGGTTTCCAGTACCAAAGTAGTTCTAGTTTTCCTCTTCTAATTGGCTCAACGAGCTTTACAGGTATCCAATGAAGGACTAGTATCTATGGGCAGGGTTAGTCTAAAAAAAAAAAAAAAAAAAAAAAAAAAAGAAGTCAGCTGTGCTGTCTCAGCAGCAGCAGTACCCATAATACCACTATGCACACAGCTGACTACACACAGCTGCCAGCAGCCGGTTCTCGGTTGGCAAGGAAACCGGAGAACTCCTCCCTGTAGGAGACGGCAAAAAGGAAGAATCTGCAGCAGCAAAACCTCCTGGATACTGAGCTGCATGTTAAAATGTTTACATCCTGGGATCTGCATGCGAAGACTCCGCTTTGTCTAAGCAGAAATGGTGACGTCAAATAACTGCAGCGAGAGACGGATCCCTACGGGAAGGTCCTTCCTCATCAGGAGGTTCAAAAGATCACTAAATCAACACAACACATCCAGCTTGAGGGAAGACCCCCAAAAAGTGTGAACTGTGATAACCCATGAGTGTGACAAAAATGCCATTTATTTCAGGCACTTATATAGCGCCGTCAATTTACACAGCAATTTACATATATATTGTATATTCACATCAGTCCCTAACCCTCAAGGGGCGTACAATCCAAGGTCCCCAACCCTCAAGGGGCGTACAATCCAAGGTCCCCAACCCTCAAGGAGCGTACAATCCAAGGTCCCCAACCCTCAAGGAGCATACAATCCAAGGTCCCTAACCCTCAAGGGGCTTACAATCTAAGGTCCCCAATCCTCAAGGGGCGTACAATCCAAGGTCCCCAACCTTTAAGGGGCGTACAATCCAAGGTCCCTAACCCTCAAGGGGCGTACAATCCAAGGTCCCTAACCCTCAAGGGGCGTACAATCTAAGGTCCCTAGCCCTCAAGGAGCGTACAATCTAAGGTCCCTACAATCTAAGGCCATAGACAGCTCGAAGACCGGCCGTTTTTTCGTATGATAAACGAAATATCGGTCGGTCGTTAAACCGACGTAACCTTCAATTACAAAAATCGGCCGACCAAGTTATAAAGTTCACCCCATATAACAGGCAAAACTTCTGTTCCTTCCAGGTCACAGCTCATGCGCGTATTTTTTTTCGTAAAAATGATCATACGATTTGACCATCATTGATGCGAAAATCGGTAGTTTTCCACGAATTTTCCAACATGACCGATAATCCAAAAGCAGAAAAAAACCCCGAAAACCGGCCAATTAATTCACCAACAATGCGAAAATCGGCCAATTAATCTTTCGGACAAAAAAAAAAAAAAATGGACGATTTTCGAACCGTCTATAGCCGGCATTACCCTCAAGGAGTGTACAATCCAAGGTCCCCAACCCTCAAGGGGCGTACAATCTAAGGTCCCTAACCCTCAAGGGGCGTACAATCTAAGGTCCCTAACTCACATTCATACATACACATACTAGGGACAATTTAGACAGGAGCCAATTCACCTACCAGCATGTCTTTGGAGTGTGGGAGGAAACCGGAATAACCGGAGGAAACCCACGCTGGCACAGGGAGAACATGCAAACTCCAGGCAGGTGGTGCCATGCTTGGGATTCGAACCAATGACCTAGTACTGCCAGGCAGAAGTGTTGACCATTTAGCCAATGTGCTGACTTTAACATGAAGGGTTTTTTTTCCACACATTAGTTTAAATGTAGGACCGACACAGACAACCCCAACATTGACTGCTTCTGATTGGATGCAGTCACTATCCATCTGACAATTTTACACCCTGCGCCTCTGACTAAAGAGATCCGATGAATCGGACGAAATTCAAGCAGTGCAAGATCAACTTAAATCAGTCTGTAGATGCAGTAAAGCATGCTTCTTACACTCACTGTGGAACCTAAGGGGTCAATCTTTTGCATTATGCAATAAGACTGTTTGATCCTGTGTTCTCTGATCCTCCCCCCTCTACTGTCCTCAATTCATCTGATAGTACGGAGCCCTAAGAGGAACTCTGAACATGCTCAGTTTAGTGTGTATCAATAGAGTGCTTTTGGAGAAGGGTGCATGTGATCAGCACAGGACCAATCAGCACCGTGCAGAGGGTCACGGGTCATGCAGTCTCATAAGACAGTCAGAGGAGAATGAAAACTCCACCCACAAGATTAACCAGTGTTTGGGCCAGACACTGACAGAAGTCACAAGACTGCTCTATACTGCTGATGAGGAAAGGTGGTTTGCTGTTTAAATTTACTAAAATAATTGCATTTCCATGTTCTGTGTACTGTGGAAGACTGGATATAGCGAATGCGGGGTCCGGGGAGAGCGGCTATAGCGAATGCGGGGTCCGGGGAGAGCGGCTATAGCGAATGCCGGGTCCGGGGAGAGCGGCTATAGCGAATGCCGGGTCCGGGGAGAGCGGCTATAGCGAATGCCGGGTCCGGGGAGAGCGGCTATAGCGAATGCCGGGTCCGGGGAGAGCGGCTATAGCGAATGCCGGGTCCGGGGAGAGCGGCTATAGCGAATGCAGGGTCCGGGGAGAGAGGATATAGCGAATGCAGGGTCCGGGGAGACCGGATATAGCGAATGCCGGGTCCGGGGAGAGAGGATATAGCGAATGCCGGGTCCGGGGAGAGAGGATATAGCGAATGCCGGGTCCGGGGAGAGCGGCTATAGCGAATGCAGGGTCCGGGGAGAGCGGCTATAGCGAATGCAGGGTCCGGGGAGAGCGGCTATAGCGAATGCAGGGTCCGGGGAGAGCGGCTATAGCGAATGCAGGGTCCGGGGAGAGCGGGTATAGCGAATGCCGGGTCCGGGGAGAGCGGGTATAGCGAATGCCGGGTCCGGGGAGAGCGGGTATAGCGAATGCCGGGTCCGGGGAGAGCGGGTATAGCGAATGCCGGGTCCGGGGAGACCGGGTATAGCGAATGCCGGGTCCGGGGAGAGCGAGTATAGCGAATGCCGGGTCCGGGGAGAGCGAGTATAGCGAATGCCGGGTCCGGGGAGAGCGAGTATAGCGAATGCCGGGTCCAGGGAGAGCGAGTATAGCGAATGCCGGGTCCGGAGAGAGCGAGTATAGATAGTGAATGCTGGGTCCGGGGAGAGCGGATATAGTGAATGCAGGGTCCGGGGAGACCGGATATAGTGAATGCAGGGTCCGGGGAGACCGGATATAGTGAATGCAGGGTCCGGGGAGACCGGATATAGTGAATGCAGGGTCCGGGGAGAGCGGATATAGTGAATGCAGGGTCCGGGGAGAGCGGATATAGTGAATGCGGGGTCCGGGGAGAGCGGATATAGTGAATGCGGGGTCCGGAGAGAGCGGATATAGTGAATGCGGGGTCCGGAGAGAGCGGATATAGTGAATGCGGGGTCCGGGGAGACCAGATATAGTGAATGCGGGGTCCGGGGAGATCGGATATAGTGAATGCGGGGTCCGGGGAGATCGGATATAGTGAATGCGGGGTCCGGGGAGATCGGATATAGTGAATGCAGGGTCCGGGGAGATCGGATATAGTGAATGCAGGGTCCGGGGAGATCGGATATAGTGAATGCAGGGTCCGGGGAGATCGGATATAGTGAATGCAGGGTCCGGGGAGATCGGATATAGTGAATGCAGGGTCCGGGGAGACCGGATATAGTGAATGCAGGGTCCGGGGAGACCGGATATAGTGAATGCAGGGTCCGGGGAGACCGGATATAGTGAATGCAGGGTCCGGGGAGACCGGATATAGTGAATGCAGGGTCCGGGGAGACCGGATATAGTGAATGCAGGGTCCGGGGAGACCGGATATAGTGAATGCAGGGTCCGGGGAGACCGGATATAGTGAATGCAGGGTCCGGGGAGACCGGATATAGTGAATGCAGGGTCCGGGGAGACCGGATATAGTGAATGCAGGGTCCTGGGAGACCGGATATAGTGAATGCAGGGTCCGGGGAGACTGGATATAGTGAATGCAGGGTCCGGGGAGACTGGATATAGTGAATGCAGGGTCCGGGGAGACTGGATATAGCGAATGCAGGGTCCTGGGTTTAGTAAGACTCAAGCCTAACTTCAGATTTACTGTGTCTGACCCAAGCTGGTCCAAACTATTTATACTCATAGTACATTAAGGCTCTAAAGCCTCAGTTCATTCTAGAATTCAGTGCGGGAAACCTGCTATCCGCACGGGATTACGTAAATGTGGTTTCATATCTGTTTGAGCAGAGTTCCCCTGCAGCTGCTGTCACATTCAAAATCGGAGCGGCTGTATGGGGTTCCGCCCACACAGCCAAGTCATTCATTCCCAGCAATCTGTGAAAGAAGAAACTACAAGTCCCATCTTCCAACATGACATCTGCGTGTAGTTCTCAATAGGGCTGATGAGCACCCACGGACACTTCTTCCAAATGCTTTCCAGGCGCCTGTATATCCGCTCTCCCCGGACCCGGCATTCACTATATCCAGTCTCCCCGGACCCGGCATTCACTATATCCACTCTCCCCGGACCCCGCATTCACTATATCTGGTCTCCCACAGTGCAATATTTTAGTAAATATAAACTGCTAAAAACCTTTTCTTAGCAGGATATAGCAGTCTTGTGACTTCTATCAGTGTTCAGCAGAACACTGGTTAAAGCTTGCAGTTTTTTTTCTGCTCTAGGAGGATGCAGAACCCCTGATCTCTGTCTGGACAGTGCAGATTGCATGTGATCAGCACAGGGTCACTCTCCCAAGAACAAAAACCTCTCTAGCAATACACACTAAGCTGAGCATGTGTAGAATGGCTATGGTTCAGTCTGTCTTATCAGGAGATAAGATGGACACTTGAACAAGAGGAGGAGCAGAGAAGTCGGGATCAAAAGGCCTTTTTACACCATGTGGAGGATTAACCCCTTAGGTTCCACAGAGTATATCCAGCATGCTTTACTGCTTATACAGACTGATTTTACTGTTTTGGATTTAGCAACACTAAAAGGGATGGTTGGCAGGTGGCAAAAACACAGCTCACATTTTTAGCCCTCCAATCTCCAATCTAAACAAAGCCTTTCAACACAAGTCACCGTTTAAAATTTTTTTCAAAACTTTATTGAAAAGTCACAGAATGACATTCATTTATTTCCAGGTACCACAGCTGTGCAATGCACCGGTATTAGGTGAGACGCAAAAAACGTCTGCATTTTAAAACACACCACAACCCACCCCAGCACACCAGTGTGGTGTGAACAGGGCACACAGAAAACAATTGATACCTATATGCCTTGGCAGCTTAAAAGAAATGGTGCAAACATACCCTACAATGGCTGAACTCTCTCATGCAGGACCTGTGGCTCCATGGGGTGCAGGACAGCACTAGGAAAATTTATGCTACGCATCTAAAATGCCTATAAATGTCCATACACATGAACCCCGATGTCTGTCCTGGTGTTTTCTCTACTCCCCAAAAAACTGGCAGCAGCTAGGGAATGGCTAAATCATGGGATTTGTTGAACCTTGCATTATGGTTACATGTGTGCATCTAAATATTTGTGTAAAAAGCTAACTAGAAGGTCTTATTCACAGAAGATACACAATAGTAGAGTTAGGGACCTTAGATTGTACGCCCCTTGAGGGTTAGGGACCTTAGATTGTACGCCCCTTGAGGGTCAGGGACCTTAGATTGTACGCCCCTTGAGGGTCAGGGACCTTAGATTGTACGCCCCTTGAGGGTCAGGGACCTTAGATTGTACGCCCCTTGAGGGTTAGGGACCTTAGATTGTACGCCCCTTGAGGGTTAGGGACCTTAGATTGTACGCCCCTTGAGGGTTAGGGACCTTAGATTGTACGCCCCTTGAGTGTTAGGGACCTTAGATTGTACACCCCTTGAGGGTTAGGGACCTTAGATTGTACGCCCCTTGAGGGTTAGGGACCTTAGATTGTACACCCCTTGAGGGTTAGGGACCTTAGATTGTACACTCCTTGAGGGTTAGGGACTGATGTGAATGTACAATATATATGTAAAGCGCTGTGTAAATTGACGTCGGTATACAAGTACCTGAAATAAATAAGTAGCAGATTATTCATAAAATCCACTGTCTGGATAGCAGACATGTCCCGTCACCCGTACCATAACTAGGTCATTGCAAAAAGGTATATTTATGTAGAGATACAGGATGCAAGAAACTCTTGGCCAAACAACATAAACAGTTCTAAATAGATACAAACATCCTACAGTACTCCAAGTTTTACAGCTACAATTGCTCAGAAAGATCAGAAGAGCAGGATGCTTCATAGCAGATACAGCAGAGCGCACAACTAACACCATGCCAAAGAAGGCAACTAAGGACTGAGCACATGGGATCTAGGCAGAGCTTCAAAGTATATTTATAGCACGTGAACTAAAAATACACGCCCCATTTTAAAGTTAAGGAATTGCACGCACAAGTCAAGAGAAAAAGATCAAACACTTGTCATTTGCCTGATCCTAATGGAATCATGTAAAACACTCTTATAGGCAACACAAATATAGCCTTTTCCATCTGAGATCCTCAAACCAACATAAGAGTTAATCCATGCAAGTACATATCTGGACAGTGAACTCATTTAAAAATAATTATTATACAGGATTTATATATTATTATTATACAGGATTTATATATTATTATTATTATACAGGATTTATATATTATTATTATACAGGATTTATATATTATTATTATTATTATACAGGATTTATATATTATTATTATACAGGATTTATTATTCTACATGATTTATATATTATTCAGAATTTATTATTATTATTATTATACAGGATTTATATATTATACAGGATTTATATATTATTATACAGGATTTATATACTATTATTATTATTATTATACAGGATTTATATATTATTATACAGGATTTATATATTATTATTATTATAATACAGGATTTATATATTATTATTCTACAGGATTTATATATTATTATTCTACAGGATTTATATATTATACAGAATTTTTTATTATTATACAGAATTTTTTATTATTATACAGGATTTATATATTATACAGGATTTATATATTATACAGAATTTATATATTATACAGAATTTATTATTATACAGAATTTATTATTATACAGAATTTATTATTATACAGGATTTATATATTATTATACAGGATTTATATATTATTATTCAGGATTTATATATTATTATTATACAGGATTTATATATTATTATTATACAGGATTTATATATTATTATTATTATACAGGATTTATATTATTATTATTATACAGGAATTATATATTATTATTATACAGGAATTATATATTATTATTATACAGGATTTATATGGCACCAACAGTTTGCTCAGCGCTTTACAAAATAAATGGGAGACAATACAGCTCAATACAAGAGGGTTATCCTCGTAGCTTACAATCTAGAAAAAAAAAAAAAGGAACCGCACACGGTAGGAAAAACTATAATACTTATTTTAATCGATTTACGGAAAAGAAAGCCAATCTCTAAATAAGAGTTCTGGTAAGAAGTATTTATTTGCTCTGACCCAGTTCTGGATCAGCCAATCAGTGGAGGAGTGATGGGCCGTGATGTGACTCTGCACCCACAAACATTCGCAGTGACCGCAGGGTGGGCTTCTGTAACATCAAAAAAACTGAAAAACTCCTATAAAAAAAAGTCAGTAAATGCAACTGCATCTTAGAAAAGTCAGAAAAAACATCTAGCAACTTTTTGAGGATTTTTTTTAATGTCCTACATCCTGCTCATTTCAGCCAACTGGGCATTATTTGTTACAAGTATTTATACAGCGCTGTCAATTCACGCAGCACTTTACATATATATTGTACATTCACATCAGTCCCCGCCCCCGAGGAGCGTACAATCTAAGGTCCCTAACTCACATTCATACATATACATACTAGGGGCAATTTAGACAGGAGCCAATTCACCTCCCAGCAGGTCTTTGGAGTGTCGGAGGAAACCAGAATACCCGGAGGAAACCCACACAGGCACAGGGAGAACATGCAAACTCCAGGCAGGTGGTGCCATGCTTGGGATTCGAACCAACAACCCTAGCACTGCCAGGCAGAAGTGCTGACCAGTATTATTATTATTATTATACAGGATTTATGGCGCCAACGGTTTGCTCAGCGCTTTACATTATAGTGGGAGACAATACAACAACAATACAGTTCAATACAAGAGGGAATTGAGGGCCCTGCTCCTTGGAGCTTACAATCTAGGAGCCAATTAACCTGCCAGCATGTCTTTGGAGTGTGGGAGGAAACCAAAGTACCTGGAGGAAACCCACAGGCACAGGGAGAACATGCAAACTCCAGGCAGGAGGTGTTGTAGTTGGGATTTGAACCAACGACCCTACTACTGCGAAGCGGAAGTGCTAGCCACTTCGCCACTGCGCTCATTTATGTGAAGCGTATGCATTAGTGCCCTACGTGAGGGCCCTGTACACCTATACAGGGATGTACAGATGTTCCATCTAACCCAGGGGTGTCAAACTGGCGACCCTCCAGCTGTTGCAAAACTAAAAGTCCCATCATGCCTCTGCCTTTGGGAGTCATGTTTTTAACTGCCAATCTTGCAATGCCTCATGGGACTTGTAGTTTGGCAACAGCTGGAGGGCCTCCAGTTTGACACCCATGGTCTAACCCCATGCAGGCAGTCTCATTGAAGCAAATTGGGACGCAGCGGCGGCACAAATGCAGGCGCTGTTCCCAATGCGACGTGTGCAGGTGCAATCAGGTCAGTGCGCCCATACAGATGTTATATTGGAAGCAGCAGCTGTGTCTGTGCAGCCATGGCCTCCCAATAGACAACAATCAGACTGCTGGCATGGGGATGTAGTGAATGGGACAGGGGTGAGTTTAGGTTGCCTAGCAAAAAAAGTGGGCAGGCCCCACTTTGCGCACAAACATGCTGTGTGTTGTCAGCCCACAACTGGACTTAGGAGTGGAGTGCCGTTTTGGCAGATAGGCAGGTATATTTGTACTGGCAGAGTCTTTAAAGGGATAAAACATGGGGAAATGTACATGTACTGCAGACCTGTACTGCATGCTTTTTTGGCCCTGACATTCACTAAAATCTTTGGCGAACATTCCCAAAGTGAAGCGGACGGGGGCTTCAAGGTCCATTAGAAACATTCTGGTGCTTTGTGCTTAGCCAGCCCATTTATTTCAAATTTGCTGCCAGGGCACTTTAATGCAAATTTTAAAAGCAGAAATCCGGGATATACCAAACTAAGCTTGAAAAGGTTTCCTACCCCATGCCTAACAGCTATGCCGACTAACTTGTGTATAAAAGATGTATATACTTCTTTTCAAACAGCTCCAATCCGGTCCGGTCCCATGATCCAGCAGGGGAAAGATGGTAGCACAGACAATACATGGGCCACAGTAAACCCATGGGTGACATCACTCAGGCATTACCCAGGCTTTGTCCAGTGCTCCCTCCTCTCCCCTGCAGCTGCTGCTGGCTGACACACGGAAACCGAATCATGTGACCAGACCAGCCTGAAAACGGGCAAGTATATGTGGAAACCGAATCATGTGACCAGATCAGCCTGAAAACAGGCAAGCATACAGGGAAACCAAATCATGTGACCAGACCAGCCTGAAAACAGGCAAGTATACAGGGAAACCGAATCATGTGACCAGACCAGCCTGAAAACGGGCAAGTATACAGGGAAACCGAATCATGTGACCAGACCAGCCTGAAAACAGGCAAGCATACAGGGAAACTGAATCATGTGACCAGACCAGCCTGAAAACGGGCAAGTATACAGGGAAACTGAATCATGTGACCAGACCAGCCTGAAAACAGGCAAGCATACAGATCTTTCTTACAGGTTACTTAGGTGTCAGAGGGGAGGGAGGACATTTTTAGGATTAGTTAGGCATCTCAGAATTCTACTTTAAAAGGACATGCAATATTTTTACAGCTTACAACACACATGGTTCAGATCTGTGCATTGAACAGAATTGTGTTGTGCAATTCAAAACCAATTACACCACATGTGCTTTACATTGCAATTTTGCAACCAACTGTGAATAAGCCCTTAAAGTCTTTTTAAAAAAAAGTTTCTCCAAACTTGCTAAAAGCACAGCTCTTATACGGGCTGAAGTCTGTGTGCAAGGCCTACAAAACAGCAGCTAACAAAGAATACGAGGGTGAGTACAATTCCGCTGCATGTTCTCACTAGAAGGCCTCATGCAGACTTTTATTTTTTATTTTTTTTACTCCCCAAGAAACCAGCAGCATTTTTGCAGGAAAAAATACCCAATGCTTGTAAAAGTGTCGCTTTTACAAGCGTTTAGGTGCATTTACATGCGTTTAAAGCGGCGCTCAACCCAAAAGGGGAAGTTCCGCTTTAAGGAATGGTCCCCTGCTCGCTGTTAAGGATTGGGGGGGGTCTACCCAAAATTGACAAGTAACTGCTTGTACTGCCGCTGCGGGGAGGACAAGCGGACATTGTACTGGCCCCCCCTACAGTCTTCTGGGACAAGCGACAGGTTCCAGAAGACTACGAGACCATCCAGAAAGTGCAGCTCTATTTGCTACATATGCATTGGGCACCCAGCAGTGAAGCGTCAAGCTGTCACAGGCGGGTGCCCACACTGAAGATGCCGTCACCGGGAACACAGGACGGCTGGGGGGCGGGGGGTGATGTCACTGGAACGCTGCTTTAAAACGCGTCAAATGATTTTTCAGCCAAAGCGCTGCTGTTCATGGACACCCTGTTATTGGGGGGGGGGGGGGGGGGTTTCTGCCATTAAAAACTCTCCTTCCACAAAATGCTGCTAAAACCCTATGTGTGGGGCAGCACAGTGGCTTAGGGGTTAGCACTTCCGCCTGGCAGTAGTAGGGTCGTTGGTTTGAATCCCAACCACGGCACCACCTGCCTGGAGTATGCATGTTCTCCCTGTGCCTGCGTGGGTTTCCTCCCACACTCCAAAACACATGCTGGGAGGTTAATTGGATCCTGTCTAAATTGTCCCTAGTATGTGTATGAATGAATGTGAGTTAGGGACCTTAGATTGTACGCCCCTTGAGGGTTAGGGACTGATGTGAATGTACTAACTATATATATATATATATATATATATATATATATATATATATATATGCCGCGTATATTGACGGCGCTATACAAGTACCTGAAATAAATGCATGAAGACATAAAAAGAAAAAAAAAGAAAAAAACAACATGCAGGGAGAGTTTAAGGGCAGTAAATAATATTTAAAAAAAAAAAAAAAAAAAAAACACTCCTAACATCCCTAGTAGTAGTCAAAAACGCCCAGTGTGCAAGAGGCCCAAGTATAAAAGATAACCATTCTAAGAAAACCAAAGTCTAGTGCCAAAATAGAATTCCAAAGGCCGCACAATACTCCTCAAACAAGCAGGCTAGTCCTGTTTTAAAAGATTGTGCAATAACAAGGAAAACCTGTTCTAATCCTGCCAGCACCCATGAATGATTTGTTCCCACGCTGAATAGAAAATTAAAGCAGAAGAATCTTTAAATCACACCTAAAAACTAGAGCAATGGAATATCTACATAGGAGGCATCAATAGTCCGTGTTTTTTTTCTTTCTCCAGAGAATGCAATCTAAGGTTCAGTTCAGTAAAAAAAAAATGTTCCTAATATAAACGGATAATCACATTTATGTAGAAACACAGAACTGCTGAAGTGATAAAGGCTAAGTTCACACTAGCATTGATAGCAGGTGTTAGGAAAGCTGACAACTCATGGGGCCCCCGGGCAATAGGGGATTATGGGGCCCCTGTGTCCTTGCCCAAACTCAAAAAAAAGTCTATGAAACAGATACCAGGGGCATCTCATGGGGCCCCCTACTGACCCCGGGCCCTCGGGCAGTGCCCGAGTTTCCAAATGGTCAGTCCGCCCCTGTAGGGAAGTGTTAACGCTTCTCAAAACGCCTATGAAAATGCTGCACAGGGCAGCACACAGTGCTGTTCACACTGAAGTGTTAGCGTCGCGGCAAAACTGGCGCCTCGTGTGGAGTAAGGAGGAGTTGAAGCCTCCCATTCAAGGCTATGGTGACGCTTCTCAAATGACTGGAAGGCATTTGCGGAGCGTTAATACCATTAAACTTCATTATAAGTGTTTGTGGTGCGGTTTTACTGCACCAAATGCCTCAAAACACGCACATAGGGCGTTTTGGGAGCATTAAAAACGCTTCCTAAAATGCCTGTCTTAACGGTATAGGGGCGATTGGCAGGATTTAGAAATAAAGTCAAATGGTTAGCACTTCCGCCTGGCAGCACTCAGGTCGTTGGTTCGAATCCCAACCATGGCACCACCTGCCTGGAGTTTGCATGTTCTCCCTGTGCCTGCGTTGGTTTCCTCCGGGTACTCTGGTTTCCTCCCACACTCCAAAGACATGCTGGTAGGTGAATTGGCTCCTGTCTAAATTGTCCCTAGTATGTGTATGTATGAATGTAAGTTAGGGACCTTAGATTGTACGCCCCTTGAGGGTTAGGGACTGATGTGAATGTACAATATATATGTAAAGCGCAGAGTAAATTGACAGCGCTATATAAGTACCTGAAATAAATAAGTGTGAACGTAGCCAAAGTCAGGGCTGTACAGCACCAAAGCCTATCTCCACGTTTATTGTCCCTATAAAAGGTCTGTTTGGACCAAGCAAACTATCTGCTGCACCAAGCGGTGTGTTGTATCAATTGTATGCATCCTCAGCTCCATACAGTACACAGCACTGCATTCATATAGCGAGAATGAACCTTCCTGTCCCACTTCTGGAACAAAACAGGCTGAATGATGCTCACCCATTCACGGGAAGCTTTGCATGCATGAACACACCTCTTCCTCTCATTGGCTAAGGTAGGTAAATAACGACATGAACTATGCCAACCAGAGAAAGCTTTGTACTCATTCATAGAATACAAATCTCCCGGTGAATGGCAGAGCAGCAACAAAGGGCACACTGGCCTGCCTTCCACAAGTTGAGATGTAACTACAAAAATGAGGACAGTCATGCCATTGCTGTAGCCAGAGGTATTTTACAAATGGGCCAACCTAAACAAGACAAACGCTACAATAAAAATTCAGGCACATTTTTGAACATCTCCCTCTTAGATTGTAAGCTCCAAGGATCAGGGCCCTCCTAACCCTCTTGTATTGAACTGTATTGTCTCCCGTTATATTGTAAAGCGCTGAGCAAACTGTTGGCGCCATAAATCCTGTATAAAAATATATAATTCCTGTATACTAATAATAATATATAAATCCTGTATACTAATAATATATAAATCCTGTATACTAAGAATAATATATGAATCCTGTATAGTAATAATTATAATATATAAATCCTGTATAATATATATCCTGTATAATAATAATTATAATACATAAATCCTGTATAATAATAATTATAATACATAAATCCTGTATAATAATTTATAAATCCTATATACTAAGAATAATAATAATATATAAATCCTGTATACTAAGAATATATAAATCCTGTATAATAATAATAATAATATATAAATCCTGTATAATAATAATAATAATATATAAATCCTGTATACTAAGAATATATAAATCCTGTATAAGAATAATTATAAAATATAAATCCTGTATAATAATAATAAATATATAAATCCTGTATAATAATAATAAATATATAAATCCTGTATAATAATAATAAATATATAAATCCTGTATACTAAGAATAATATATAAATCCTGTATACTAAGAATAATATATAAATCCTGTATACTAAGAATAATAATATAATATATAAATCCTGTATACTAAGAATAATATATAAATCCTGTATACTAAGAATAATATATAAATCCTGTATATTAAGAATAATATATAAATCCTGTATACTAAGAATAATAATATAATATATAAATCCTGTATACTAAGAATAATATATAAATCCTGTATAATAATAATAATAATATATAAATCCTGTATAATAATAATATATAAATCCTGTATACTAAGAAAATATAAATCCTGTATAAGAATAATTATAAAATATAAATCCTGTATAATAATTTATAAATCCTGTATAATAATAATAAATATATAAATCCTGTATACTAATAATATATAAATCCTGTATAATAATAAGAAGAATATATAAATCCTGTATACTAAGAATAATATATAAATCCTGTATAATAATAATATTCAAATTCCAACAAGCGTACAATGCCGTCATTTCCAATGCCCTCCTCCAGTAATCTGACTGTCCACTCATATTTATGTGGTGCCAGTCATCCGCATCAACACAGCCTTTTGCAGGTACTGCAATTATTGAAATATTATTTAAAAATATTACAAAATTTATAATATAAAATAAAAATTACAGAAAACATTGCAGATATTGGAAATTCAGGGGTCATGGGAGTTCTCTCACAAGACCTTCCTGCAAAAAAAACTATTTATGTACAGACTGTGGAAAACATAAGATTGGCTTTTGCTAGTTTAATGGTTTAGTTTTTCACATTTTCTGTGCCTTACATTCACCTTTTATATTATTATTATAATACAGGATTTATCATTATACAGGATTTATCATTATTATACAGGATTTATATAGCGCCAACAGTTTGCTCAGCACTTTACAATATATGGGAGACAATACAGTAACAATATATGTCAGTACAGAAGGAATAGGAGGGCCCGGCTCATGGAACTTACAATCTAAAGGAAGGGGGAGGTGATACAAAAGGTGATAGCTGCGGGGGATGATCTGGTGGAGGTGATTCAAGTACAGTTCTTAGGTGTAGGTGGGGTCTGCTTCCCTGAAGAAGTGAGTTTTCAAAGTTTTTTTTTATATAGTTTTTTCCTTTGAATTTTTTTTTTTTTTTTAATTGCAGAAGGAGGTATCAAATGTAGTGAAGTACTGTCTGATACAAAACAAGCTTCACTTCCACTGTTTTTAATCTTGATATCTATCAAGCTTTATTGCAAGTACTGCAAACCCACAAAGCCAGACTGGGTCATGTCACTTGCCACTAGATCCTCTCCTACTCCGACATGTAAGAGGGTCTGGCAGTGAGCCACGTGTCTTAGTCTGGGTTATGAATTTGTACTGCTTGCAATAAAGCTTGCATCGAAAAAGAAAAAATAAATAAATACCGTGCATAGGAATGGCTGTCCATCTGTAAGACCGCCTGGAGCAGTACATTTACTGTCTGTAATACTTTGTATGAACCAGTATAGGATGCATATCACCCTCTCATTCCAAGAGGTAGAACCCTGAAAAATTGTTCTTAAAAAGTTAGTACAAATTTTATACAAGAATATTGTATCTCGGATAGTACTCATGCATGTTGTTGCAAGAGCTCCAATACAGCTACGACCACCCTGTGGGACGAGGGAGTAGAAAGCCTTAATGTGGGACATTGGCTTTGGAAAGGGACTGTAATGTTACCTCTAGCAGTCATGTAACATATCCACAGTTTGGCTGCCTTCTGTAGCACGTCCCAACCTCCAACTATCCTGTATTACATCTGACCATCTCTGTCCAAAGCCCCTGACCGTTATCTGCAGGATTAGAAACCTAAAGTGGTTCTAAAGGCGCAAGTTTTTTTTTACCTTCATGCATTCTATGCATTAAAAAAAACAAACAAAAAAAAAAAACACACCTCTGTGCAGCAGCTCCCCCCATACTCACTTAAGCCCCCTCTCAATCCAGTAGTGTGCAATGGAGTCTCGGCTATCCCGGGACTCCCTCTCCACATTGGCTGAGACAAAAGCAGGAGCCACTGGCTCCCACTGCTGTCAATCTAAGAGAAAAGAGGGGGCAGGGCAAGCTGCGGCTCCATGTGAATGGATACACGCAGCAGTGGGTGCCCCCATAGCAATATGTTTGCTGTGGTGGCACCCGACAATAGGGAGGAGCCAGGAGCGCAGGCCCTGAGAAAAGGAGGATTTGGGCTGCTCTACACACAGCAGGTAAGTATAGACAAGTTATTAAAACGAAAAAAAAAAGGCCCCCCCATATAGGGAGTACATTGACCACCAATGCGTTAAGTTCTCACCACCCAACGCCTCACATGCACAATTGCAAGAACCAGTAAGGAGTTGTATCAATATCACCAAAGACAGAGATGAAGAGACCACTAGTAAGGAAAGGAGCGAATCTTCAAAAATCTCTAAGAGATTAACCCCTTCCCACCGGCGCCTCCCAGCCCTTTAAGAATTTCAGAAGGCGGGGTTTAGGGATCATGTGATCGCCGTGATGCATCATCACGGCGGTCACATGATCGGGAAAGGTCCCAATCAAAAGAGCAGACCGGGACCTTTCCGTGAGTACCGGACATGTGTGCTGGGAGCGCGCAGGGTATGCAAAGGGACAGTGCAAAAAAAAAAAAAAAAAAAAAGTTTTTGGTGAACACATACGTAGGCCATGCCCACATACATAAAAGGTGTTCAAACCACACAAGTGAGGTATCGCCAGGAACGTCAGAGCAAGAGCAATCATTCTCGCACTAGACCTCTAACTTTACACTGCTAACCTGCAGAGATTTTTAAAGTGTCACCCATGGAGATTTTTCTAAGTACCGCAGTTTCATGCCATTCCACGAGCGTGCACAATTTTAAAGCATGACATGTTGGGTATCTATCTACTCGCCATAACATCCTTTCATATTTTACAAATATATATTCATTTTTTAAAAAACTGTGTATTTCAGTTCCAGTTTTCGGCCAAGTGCAATTTGAATTTTCAGTTTCAGCACCAGAATTTTCATTTCGATGCACCACTAATGGAGATGAACAAAAGCAGACATGTTTTAAGCCCAGCCTGGGTAACAACTATGGCGCATTCCATGGTTATAGTAGAGTAGCAGCCACCCATGAATAAAAATTTGAACTTTTGTAAAGGTGAACCATGTGAAAATAGAAAAAAAAAAAAAAAAAAAACCCTAAAAGAAAAACTAATGCAACCACTACATTTATTTATTTCAGGTACTTATATAGCGCTGTCAATTTACACAGCACTTTACATATATATTGTACATTCACATCAGTCCCTAACCCTCAAGGGGTGTACAATCTAAGGTCCCTAGCTTACATTCATACATACACATATTAGGGCCAATTTAGACAGGATCCAATTAACCGACCAGCATGTCTTTGGAGTGTTGGAAGAAACTGGAGTACCCGGAGGAAACCCACGCAGGTACAGGGAGAACATGCAAACTCCAGGCAGGTGGTGCCGTGGCTGGGATTCGAACCCACGACCCTAGAACTGCCAGGCTGAAGTGCTAACCATTTAGCCACTGTGCTGCCCCACTACATCTAAAGACTTGTAACCTGTGATATATATATATTTTTTTTTATTTAAGACACTTTTAGCTGCAGGCAAAGTGTGGGGAGAAGTCAACTGGTCCACTTTTAAACCCACTGAGAAAAATATTCCTCAAGTCTGTCTGTTAAATTATTTAATGATTACTGTATGGGGGGGGAAAAGAAAAAAAAAAAACCACACACATCATAAACATACAAAAGAAAAATGTTAAAACAAACTCCACTAACAGTGATGTGGTCAAGTTTTAAAAGAGAACTGCATTTATAGTCAGTCCCTTAAAGTCATGCAGTTCTTCTCGGTGACTGATTACAGAGACCGTGCCAAGTGGTCCTTAATTGCCTGGTGATACACTGGGTTCATTTAAGGTCTGAACTATACAGGAGGCTTACTGCTATGAACAGCTGAAAATAAAACCGGCAGTGGGTAAGAGATACAAGCAGGGACACTTCCTAGTCCAACTCTTTCAAACATTCAACAAGTTAAAACTTAACCCGCCCACAATAACAAAGAAAATCTTTATCTGAGTCAAGCGGTTTGAGTCTACGACAAAACGGCTATAAAAAAAAAAATGCGCTGGTTTAAGGTATTCAGAAAGTTTAAAACAAGGCAGGGCAAGCAGTCTTTAATATGTATTCAGGAAGTTATAAAAAGTATGCCTCTGACAACAGTTCATCCAGCTACTGGTCTCCTGAAACTTGTTCTTCCTTCATTTCAACTATCAGAGTAAAAATGATATTCAAATGACACAACCGCCTTACAACCAGGGTGGATAAAAATCAATGATTTTTAAAAAAAAAAAAAAAAACTAAAAAAATCTGATTTTTTTTATTTAAAATCGGATTTTTTTTAAATAAAATGCTTTGGAGGAAAATATATTACCAAAGGTTATTCCATCATGAAATAAAGATTAGTTTTTTAATTATGTAGAATAAGGCTGTATATGTTTAATTTTTTTGGTAAATAAATTCCATGAATCCATTCACGATGTCATGCTCTTCCAGAGGTTTCTGTAAGATTATTGGGCAGTTTCTCCGCCTACAAGATATTATCACAGATGATTGGTTTACTTTTGCAGTTCTCAAAACTGAATTTGACTCAGCGGAGATCACATGCCTCTTCTTCACAGCAAAAATGTTATAACATGAACAGAGTTCAGAAAAAGACCTTCATCCTAACTTCTACAAACCTCTGAATACAGAATCAACCCCTTCAGTGCGAAGTTTCAAGAAGTTCAGTGAATAGAATAGAAACAATATTTTTCTGATTGTTTGGAGTAGATCTGCGCAAGAAGAAAGTGAAACTAAGTGTGAGGAGGGCGGGGCCGACAGTCTAAGTTTCTTAAAATATATATATTTTGTTTAGCCAAAATTAGTTAAACATGGATGTTTGTTTAAGCAAATAACATATTCGGTAATGTCATTGTTTCAGTTGAATAAATCTATTTAACCCTTTGAGGACCGTAAGATTTTGGAACGCCAAAAGAATCAATTTTTTTGTTTTTAAAGTTCGTACACTTCAGTTGCTGTAACTAAGCCATTTCATGAAATAATTGGCAAAAAGCTAGATCCATTTGTTTGTTGATAAGAACTAATATTTTGACTCAAACCAAAAAAAAAAAAAAAAGTTAAGTTCTTAATCAGATGATACACGCAATTAAAAACATGGGACAAATACGTCCCTTGGTCCTCAAAGGGTTAAATTGTTATCATTAAGGGAATGATTATTTTTCTCCTTCCTAAGTACAACAGAAAAGTTGTCCAAATATGAATGATTAACCTATTAAACTGGGGATAAAAAAACTAATATGAAAAGTTATTCTAAAAATCTTCATCTACTTGCATATTAAAGTTATACCAGCAAGAATTAGTCTTTATGTAGAAAACTGGGATTTAAATCAAACCTTACTGACTAGTGATTTAAATTGGTTTGATTTAAATCAAATGCACCCTGCTTACAACTAAAAAAAAAAAAAAAAAAAAAAAAAAAAAAAAAAAAAAAAAAAAAAAGAAAATTAAAAGGAAAAAAAAGTAACATACTGGTGAAAAAAGTTACTCAACATGGGTTAGGCAGTTCTCTCTCAGCTTTATTAGCACACAAAACTGAACATTGAACTATACCTTGTGCTAGAGTTTATATGACATAGTCCAGGTCTGTTGTGAAGTTGTACCAATCAACTCACTATTACAACTTCAAAGCTGAACTTTACCCTTGCCCGGGGCGCTCTCCTTCACTTTCTGAAATCCTGAGTTGTGGGCAGGTCCTCAACCTCATATACAATGTAGGTCTTCTGGTCCTGCATTGTATGGGATGACAGAGCTGCACCTGAAGAGAAGTGGCTTTGGAGATTTGGCTGCAAGGGGAAAGCCGGGAGCGAGGAAGAAGGAAAGTATCACACTGTTCATTATTCCATCATAATAAAACGAGGAGTGGTATTAGGCCCTCTCTCACAGGGCGGACTCCACCAGGAGTGCACTTACTCAGAGGGGAATCTGTGCACCAATTCTTGCTAGGCATGAAGATGGCTGGTCCGTGTCCACTTATACAGAGCAGACATGGCCCACTGTTCTCTATGGGCTGTCGGATGTAAATGGACCACCTGTCTGTTTACACCCGACTGCCATCCGATCCACTGGACCAGGGGTGTCAAACTGGTGGCCCTCCAGCTGTTACCAAACTACAAGTCCCATCATGCCCCTACCTTTTTAAAGTCATGCTTTTAACTGTCAATCTTGCAATGCCTCGTGGGACTTGTAGTTTGGCAACAGCTGGAGGGCCACCAGTTTGACACCCGTGCACTAGACGGACAGGAAACAAGCAGCACAGACAGTGGCTAAATGGTTAGCATTTCCGCTTGGCCATACTAGGGTTGTTGGTTTGAATCCCAACCACGACACCACCTGCCTGGAGTTTACATGTTCTCCCTGTGCCTGCGTGGGTTTTCTCCAGGACCTCCGCTTTCCTCCCACACGCCAAAGACATGCTGGTAGGTGAATTGGCGCCTGTCTAAATTGGCCCTAGTATGTGTATGTATGAATGTGGCTGAGTACGTTTTGCCTTTATCCACTTTCATACACAGACTAGGCCCAATTCCGTCAACATGCGATAAGGTTTGTACAAAGACGCAAACTTACTGCATTCGGTCCAACGCACCTGGATGTAAACGAATACACATTTGTATTCGTTTACACCTCGCCACCCATAGGGATAAACTGAAGTCCATTCTAGATCTGTCTAATTACAGGTCAAAAACGGACTGATCTATCACCCAAGTGAAAGAGGCCTAAGCTGTTAGAAACCACTTAAACCAGACTTTAAAGTTCATGTAGTGATCTTTGAGGATCTATGGGAATGAATAACTTCATGGTACAAGCTGCTAGAGAGGTGTAGTTTAAAGTGGAGCTCCACCCAAAAGGGGAAGTTCTGCTTTAAAGACTGGTCCCCGCTCCCCATTAAGAATTGGCACCTTTGGGGAGCGGGCACCCGAAATTGACAGGTACCCGGCTCCCACTTCGATCACCCAGACCAGGGGTAGGTAACCTGCGGCTCTCCAGCTGTTGCAGGACTACAAGTTCCATCATGCCTCTGCAAGCCATAGCTGTAACTGTCAGTATTGTAATGTTGCAAAGCCTCATGGGAAATGTAGTTCCACAACAGCTAAAGAGCCACAGGTTACCTACCCCTGGCCTAGACAATCGGAAGTTGCCCTCCTACCCTCCCTCCACGTAGTCCTCTGGTACACGACACGTTCCAGAAGACTACGGGGGGGCATTGAGGTGGCGCAGCACTACTCGCACATACGCAGCGGGCACCCGGCTGTGAAGCCGCAAGCTGTCACAGCCGGGTGCCCACACTGAAGATGCAGACGCCTGGAACACCAGACGGCTGGTTAAAGGGGCTGCGGAAGTGACACCGCGGGATCGTGGGACAGGCGAGTGGCTGTTTTTTTTAGTGTGAGTGGAACTCCGCTTTAATGTCTGCAAATTTCTGCACACAGATTTCCTGGAACATTACCTCCCTGTAATCAGCCAACCACCTTTTGCAAAATGAGGCACAGAACGGGGTTAAATTACAGGCATCCCAGTTTCATGTTTACTGGGACATCTGCAGGGTTTATTCCATCACGGGGGCTACCAGGTGTACAACAGCTGATTTTGCACCACTTGAACAGATCATGTGTTTACAATTTAAAAAGCTGTAGCATTTAATCTTATGGACTAAAACTACCAGATACTCAATATCTACAGAACAAAAGCAAGCAAGTACAGCTATCCTTGATGACTTTTTGGTTCTTAGGGGAGAGAAGGAATATGTACAAATACCTTTTCCCTCACTCCTGCAGGCTTCCTGGTCTCCAGTTGACCATTTCTTGAAGCCACTTCACTTGTCTACTTGGCCAGTCACATCTGACGTCATCCCCTCCAATGCAGGACAAGCGCTCCAGCACCATATAGGAGGATGTGAGGGAATGCACTTATTCTGGAGTGTTGGACGGTGAAGGAGAGAGCCTGATGCCAAGAGGTCATGTGATCAGATACTAGACAAACGAACATTTAACCAATGCAGTGTAGAGGAGGGTGTCACTGCATGGGCAAAACAATCTCGAGTCGGACTTGATGACTGAACATGTACAAAAATCAGAATATTCAGTCCTTATTGTAATTGCAGTATTAGTTTTGGAAAGTTATTTGCCAACATTTCATATTTCTCACTCAGCTCAACATTTCAGGTGATGTCTAAGGATCAAAGGTCACCGGAAGCCTGACAACTGCAAACCACCCAAAGTTCTTACCATAATGCAGAGACTGCATTCAAAACCTCAGACATGAAATAGGAACAAAGCATATCCCTCTATAGTGAGTGCTTGTCTCAATTAGGAGTACTAAGTGTCATTTCTGTCTGCTGTCTCCTTCCTTTGCAATCACCATGACAAGTTTTCCTAACACCAAGAGAAAATGGTGACAGTGGAGGGACCGGCTGCAGATTGACAGCCCCTAAGCTCTGTTCTTGTGAGGTGTGTGTTTGGGGGTGTGGTGGATTTCTCTTCCCTCCAATCAGAGCTCTGATCACTGAGCTCTGCAGTGTGTAGTTTCAGTTCTCCAACGCCAGGTTTAAAACTCAGCATTTTGAATATTTGCAGAGAACACTGCAGATAAACAGCTACAACTTAGGAGAATTTGTGTGTGGGGGTGTGGCGATTTCTTTTCCCTCCAATCACAGCTCTGATCACTGAGCTTTGAAGTGTGTAGTTTCAGCTCTCCGCCGCCAGGTTTAAAACTCAGCATTTTGAATATCTGTAGAGAACACTGCAGATAAACAGCTACAACTTAGGAGGAGAATTTGTGTGTTGGGGTGTGACGTGTGTGTGGCGGATTTCTCTTCCCTCCAATCAGAGCTCTGATCACTGAGCTCTGAAGTGTAGTTTAAGCTCTGTTCTTGTGAGGTGTGTGTTTGGGGGTGTGGTGGATTTCTCTTCCCTCCAATCAGAGCTCTGATCACTGAGCTCTGCAGTGTGTAGTTTCAGCTCTCCGCCGCCAGGTTTAAAACTCAGCATTTTGAATATCTGTAGAGAACACTGCAGATAAACAGCTACAACTTAGGAGAATTTGTGTGTTGGGGTGTGACGTGTGTGTGGCGGATTTCTCTTCCCTCCAATCAGAGCTCTGATCACTGAGCTCTGAAGTGTAGTTTCAGCTCTCTACCGCCAGGTTAAAACTCAGCATTTTGAATGTCTAAAGAACACTGCAGATAAACAGGTACAACTTAGGAGAATTTGTTTCATCTCTATGTATCACCTGAGGTTAGTCACTTCCCCGGGTATATGTAAATTTAAAACCACTTTAAAAAAGGTAAAAAAAAAACGTTTTACATTTACAACTTTAAGTGACAGGCAGGGGCGGACTGACCATTTGGAAACTCAGGCACTGCCCGAGGGCCCGGGGTAGTAGGGGGCCCCATGAGATGCCCCGGTACCTTTTTCATAGGCTTTTTTGAGTCTGGGCAAGGACACAAGGGCCCCATGAGTGGTCAGTCCGCCCCTGGTGACAGGCCTGGGTCTGCTACAGAATACTGTAGAGCAGGGGTGGGCAACTGTGGCCCTCCAGCTGTTGGTGAACTACAAGTCCCATCATGCCTCTGCCTTTGGGAGTCATGCTTGTAACTCTCAGTTTTGCAATGCCTCATGGGACTTGTAGTTCTACAACAGCTAGAGGGCCACAGTTGCCCACCCCTGCTGTAGAGTAACTGGAGCGAACAGCTACAGCATTGTGACATCCCATTGTAGAGGACAATGCCTAGACCTGTCTTAGACACAAAGGAAGGGAAAGAAAATAAAATAACCTGCATACAATATGTTAAATGCACATATGATCTTGCGAAATATTTTGTTGTTGAGAGGAATGGTCTGGCGACCAAATGCCCCAACTTTATAGCGGAGGCCCTTCCAAGTATCACCGACTCCGTTCAAGTAATGCGTTCTGCTAAGTTTTGAAGGAGCAGCATATTCTGTTGAGGAGACCCATAATTTCAATGGACCTGCTGGGTGCTGGCCGGCCGCTCTGCTGGGTGCTGGCCGGCCGCTCTGCTGGGTGCTGGCCGGCCGCTCTGCTGGGTGCTGGCCGGCCGCTCTGCTGGGTGCTGGCCGGCCGCTCTGCTGGGTGCTGGCCGGCCGCTCTGCTGGGTGCTGGCCGGCCGCTCTGCTGGGTGCTGGCCGGCCGCTCTGCTGGGTGCTGGCCGGCCGCTCTGCTGGGTGCTGGCCGGCCGCTCTGCTGGGTGCTGGCCGGCCGCTCTGCTGGGTGCTGGCCGGCCGCTCTGCTGGGTGCTGGCCGGCCGCTCTGCTGGGTGCTGGCCGGCCGCTCTGCTGGGTGCTGGCCGGCCGCTCTGCTGGGTGCTGGCCGGCCGCTCTGCTGGGTGCTGGCCGGCCGCTCTGCTGGGTGCTGGCCGGCCGCTCTGCTGGGTGCTGGCCGGCCGCTCTGCTGGGTGCTGGCCGGCCGCTCTGCTGGGTGCTGGCCGGCCGCTCTGCTGGGTGCTGGCCGGCCGCTCTGCTGGGTGCTGGCCGGCCGCTCTGCTGGGTGCTGGCCGGCCGCTCTGCTGGGTGCTGGCCGGCCGCTCTGCTGGGTGCTGGCCGGCCGCTCTGCTGGGTGCTGGCCGGCCGCTCTGCTGGGTGCTGGCCGGCCGCTCTGCTGGGTGCTGGCCGGCCGCTCTGCTGGGTGCTGGCCGGCCGCTCTGCTGGGTGCTGGCCGGCCGCTCTGCTGGGTGGCCGCTCTGCTGGGTGGCCGCTCTGCTGGGTGGCCGCTCTCCTGTTCATGCCCCCCAAACACAGATTACATCTATAGGGGGTAGCCATGCAGACACCGTTTTCTTAAATCTATGAAAACTGTCAAAGGGGAGGGGAAAAAATAGACTGCTCTTGGACCAGATCTAAGAGGTCACATCATCTGCATCATGAACGTTTAACACACTAACCTTCTAGTTCCCCCTCAATGGACTCACGCCAGTGGCATGTTAATCCAGTCCGTGTATCATGTAGCCGGTCATTTTATCACATTTCACCGAGATGCATGTCTCAGCCACCCACGCAGGAAGAGGTTCAAGCATTAGGTCACCACCAAAACTTTTTTTTTACCGTTTCACAAAAAAGGATTGCGGTGAAATTTGTTAGTCAAGCTGGCCAAACGTGGTTCTGATTTTTTTCATTAATTTACACATTCGAGGTGGATGGGGACTCCTCTGCCATCAGAACACACAGATCAGCACTGCAGACACTGGCTGCAGCTGCTGATTGAGCAGCTTTCGTTTAACAGGGCAGCTGAACAGAAGTCAATCAGTAGATTGACTTCTGCTCAGCTGCAGTGGCCACACGTTTCGATATTCAGCCGGTCCCTACCGAAACGGGCAAACTTCAGTCCATCTTTGGCCACCTTAACAAAACATGTACTGGATTTTATGCAGTTGCACGGGTCATTTTTTAACCCCTTCACAGCAGCAATTTACATGGGTGCGGTTTCAGTTTCTATTATGCGACCACAATGATTGGCTCTCACAGCAGAAATCTGATAAGGAACCCACTCCACTAGATCCCGATCAGAGGTTAAAAGACCAAAAGGTGACGGCAAGAGCTCACTCTCAGCACACCATCTCAGGCCACCATAGACGCACATGTGCTTTGACTGGGCATTAAAGTCCACAGGAGTTAGGCTACGTTCACACTAGCGTTGTGTGCAGGCGGCAGAAAGACGTTTGGGAAGCGTTTTTACCGCTTCCCAAATGCCTCGGACAATTCTGCACATTGTGCTGTTCTAACAGGAGCGTTAGCGTCGCGGCAAAACGGACGCCTCTGGTCGAGTCAGGAGGCGTTGAAGCCTCCTATTCTAGTCTATGGTGCCGCTCCGCAAACGCCCGGCGTTTGCGACGCGGTGCGTTTGCGGAGCGGTAACACCATTTAAACTTCATTATAGGCGTTTGTCGGGCATTTTTAATGTTTGGCAACCGCCGCTGAAACGCACATGCGGAGCGTTAAAAAACGCTCCGCAAATGCCGGACCAACGCTTGCCAAACGCTATAAGGGGGGGGCGCTTGGCAAGAGTTGGTAAAACAATCAAGTGTGAACGAGCCCTTATGCAGTTGGCAAGTTAAGAAAAAAAAGTAATCTAAAAGCTTAAAGCCGGTCCAAAGTCAAAATTATTTTTTTCTTTTAACTGAATGCATTTCCAGCATTAAAGTGCTTCTGAAGCCTCAAGATTGTTACACCTTAATGCAGGAGGAGGAGCCAGGAGCGCAGGCAGGGGACCCGAGAAGAGGATCGAGGCTGCTCTGTGCAAAACCATTACACAGAGCAGGTATGACATTTTTAATAAAAACAAAAAAACAGAAGCTTTAATATCACTTTAAGGCAGGGGTGGGCAACTGTGGCCCACCAGCTGTTGGTGAACTACAAGTCCCATCATGCCTCTGCCTTTGGGAGTCGTGATTGTAACTGTCAGTTTTGCAATGCCGCATGGGACTTGTAGTTCTACAACAGCTGGAGGGCCACAGTTACCCACCCCTGCTTTAAGGTAAAAAAAAAATGCCTGCTACTTGATCTACCCGCCCTTAAGTGCATACCTGGCTCCTGTCACCGCTCCAGTGCCGTTTCAGCAGCAGCACCGCTCCCTTCACTTTCTGGTCTCACAGGTGACACTGAAGGCAGTGGGAGCCATAGGCTCCTATGAGAACGGACTGCGGGCGCGGCATACCAATTCTGCGTGTAAGGCTGGCCATACACTATACAATTTTCTTACAGATTACTGCCCAATTTCCTTTAGATTTACCTTCCACTATGTAGTGCAAGGGTCTGCCTAATTAGATACAACTGAAAGTGTTATTTAGATTTGACCTCAGATTATATGATTTTTGGTAAATCTAAAGCAAAAATCGCAGGAAAATTGTATAGTGTATGGCCAGCCTTAGTATCCACAGCAGGGGTGTGGCTTACCAGTACTGTGCGTTTATGGATGCACACAGCGCAGTTCAGGAGCATGCACACACTGGTGCCTCCATAGAACTCGGTTTGCTAAGAAAGCACCCACAGGAGGAAGAAGTAGACAGCACCAGCAGAGGACTTCCAGAAAAGAAGGTAAGGGACCCTGTCATGCAATATCAATGAAAAGAGCAAGCTAATACAACCACTGTTTACTAAAAAAAATAAATAAATTAAAAAAAAATCCTTTAGCATCACTTACAACACAGCCATAGCAAAACAGATGATCAATTTACAGGGCTTGTTCAGACCAGTCCCGCTGGGCTGCATTGAGCAACCTTGTCCAAAGCAGTTTTACTGCATAGACAAGACAATCTGCCTTATGCAACGAGTTCAGTTATGTTGCACTTTCGGGTAGCATATTAGAATACATTTCAATGTGCAGCTGTGCCTAGAAATAAAAGGACTGAAACGATTACGAAAAAAAAAAAAAAAAAGCACAAGCACTGCAATGGACTGACCACCACACTGCAGCATGCATTATTCGCACCTTAACACATTCCTGTTGGGATGAATAGTCCCTAAAGTAACATTCCTAATCCTTTTTTGAGCAAAAACATGTAAATTAGGTCTTGGAACAGCTGAATTGGTCTCCTCCTGTGTTGTCAGCCAATGTGCCCAATCAATGTGGTGACCAAATCAACTGAAGTCAGAGGCCATTCTAATACCCTACAGCAAGGGTGTCCCAACTGGTGGCCCACCAGCTGTTGCCAAACTACAAGTCCCATGAGGCATTGCAAGATTGACAGTTACAAGCATGACTCCCAAAGACTGAGGCATGATGGGACTTGTAGTTTGGCAACAGCTGGAGGGCCGCCAGTTTGACACCCCTGGCCCAAAGGACTACTGTAAGGCTAGATCTGGTGACTAATGCCGGCCACAGACTGGGAGGAAAAACAGCCTTTTTTTTTTTTTAGAAAAACGAAAAATCGGTTGTCCAATCAGCCAACGTTACCACCATTGGTAAAAAAAAAAAAAAAGTCAGCTGATTATCGTCCCGTCTACGGCCGGCAATTATATAGAATATGCAGAAGAAGAAGAAATAGAATATGCAGAAGAAGAAGAAGTAGAATATGCAGAAGTAGAAGAAGTAGAATATGCAGAAGTAGAAGAAGTAGAATATGCAGAAGAAAAATATGAATAAAAAGAAGAAATAGAATATGAAGCAGAAGAAGAAATAGAATATGAAGCAGAAGAGGAAATAGAATATGAAGCAGAAGAGGAAATAGAATATGAAGAAGAGGAAATAGAATATGAAGAAGAGGAAATAGAATATGAAGAAGAGGAAATAGAATATGAAGAAGAGGAAATAGAATATGAAGAAGAGGAAATAGAATATGAAGAGGAAATAGAATATGAAGAAGAGGAAATAGAATATGAAGAAGAAATAGAATATGAAGAAGAAATAGAATATGAATAAAAAAAAGAAGAATATGAATAAGAAGGAAAAGTTGCAACATTGTAACTATTTGTATCCATTTTGGATACAGATGTTTCTATTCGGATACAAATAGATACAATGTTGCTATACTTTTAAATGTCAAATATAATATCGGACTGAAATTCTTTTCTTTCTTTTTTTTCCTCCTCATTCATATTTTATTTCTTCTTTCTCTTCTTATTCATATTCTATTTCTTCTATTTCATCTTCTTCATATTCTATTTCTACTTTTTATTCATATTCTATTTCTTCTTCTCATTCATATTCTATTTTTTTTCCTTTTCTTCTTTTCCTTCTTTCATGTCACTGCTCATGCGCATTTTTTAAAATCGGAAAAAGATCGGCAGATTTGTCCATCATTGCCGCGAAAATCGGCAGGACAAATTTGGCCGATTATTTTCCAGCAGGACCGATAATCCAAAAGGGCAAAAATCACTAAAAACAGCCGACCGATTACCGCACTAACGATCCAAAATTCGACCGATTTTTTTTTCCTGCCGTTTTTCATTCCATCTATGGCCCGCACAACTTTTTTTCCAGTAAAACGTCCACCAAGCTTCCAGATTGTACAGCTCATCGATCTTACAGGAGCCTCCCTACTACTATACACGTAGAGCACGGCTCACATACAGAACAATCGTCCTGAAATGTTCGACTTCTTCAACCTACTGGGCTAAATACAGGTTGCTTACAGTGAAAACCTCTTGTAATGTTCTTGCTAATGGGCACCTCGCCATGATTATCAACCGTGCCCAGTAGCTATTCTCAGACTTGAAAAAGGGAATGATTGCTTGTTTTGAGGGCCAATAAAACCTTTATCTGCTACAAAACTCCTATGTGTGCGAAAGGTTTGAGAATTATAGAATGACTCAGAAAAGGAAACACTTAGTTGGGTTTGTCCAACCCTCTTGTTAAAAAGGCAAAAAAAAAAAAAAAATCAACTTGGTGCTATAAACAAGCTGCATTCTAGACACAAATATAAACAAAAAGGGTGGCCTGTGAAACAAATCACTGACGTTAGGCTCTTTCTACAGCAAGCCTCATCATGCTGACATCCACCCTTACTTCCGGAACCTCACACAAAGTGGTCATGTGACCACAGGCATTGCAACATTCTTCCTCTGCCATCCCGAGCCGTGAACTAGTTCCCAAAAATGTTCTCCTTTTATAGGATGCTCTGAGCAACTAATCGGCACACGGACAAACCTCATTTCACTGGCTGAAACCATACAAACGCTGCAGTTAGCCGGTAAACAGCATAACACGTGGTGATCACATGGCGATCCTCAGGCCTTAGTCACTGCATCCCTTTTAAAGGATCTATACCCAATTTTTGGTTTGGGTGGTGGTGGGGGGGGGGATTGGGGAATCAGAACCCCTGTCAACTTTTACTTGTAGAACACCTAAAAGGCACACAAAGAGTTCAGCTTGCACAATTGATTTTATTTATTTTGTTTGCGCCGATTGGTCTTTTTTTGTTACATTTGCAAGGTTTTACTTGTATCCAGGGATTTGAGGGCAGCACAGTGACTAAATGGTTAGCACTTCTGCCTGACAGTACTAGGTCGTTGGTTCGAATCCCAGCCACAGAACCTCCTGCCTGGAGTTTGCATGTTCTCCCTGTGCCTGTGTGGGTTTCCTCCCACACTCCAATGACATGCTGGTAGGTTAATTGACTCCTGTCTAAATTGGCCCTTGTATATAAATGTGAGTTAGGGACCTTAGATTGTACGCCCCTTGAGGGTCAGGGACTGATGTGAACGTATAATATATATGTAAAGCGCAGCGTAAATTGACAGCGATATATAAGTACCTGAAATAAATACATTTGCCCTCACTTCCTGATCCCCTATTGCCCAGGGGCCCCATGAGTTGTCAGTCCGCCCCTGCTTCCTGGTTCTCAGGACACAGTGGGGTTTATTTACTAAAGCTGGAGAGTCCAAAATCAGACTCCCTTCTGCATAGAAACCAATCAGCTTCTAACCTCAGCTTGTTCAATGAAGCTTTGGCAATGAAACCTGGAAGCTGATTGGTTTCTATGCAGAAGGGAGTCTGATTTTGGACTCTCCAGCTTTAGTAAATAAACCCCAGTGTAACCAGAGAGGAAGTGGGGGAAACTGTTCGACAGCAATGCCCCGTACACACTATAAAAAAATGTAACATTTTCTTACGATCTTACCGATCGTCCAATAATTGGATCGTTAGTGCACAGCTTTCGAGAGCCGACACGACAATATCCGAAGGGACACGTGCGAAAAAATTTCGTACGATTTTCGTTTAAATCAGTAGTCGCCCGAACATAATACAATACATGACATCACTTTCAAAATTCTTTTCTTTCATAGGAGAATTTTCGTATCTTTAGTAACCTTTTCACTTTCGATGTGAGACTAGCAGGCGGAAAAAAAAAAAAAAAAACACGGGCGATCGTTCATCCGATATTCTCATTGTGTGTACGGGGCTTAACACAAGACGGCGGTAAAAATGTTTGCACTAAACCAGGGGTGGGCAAACTTTTTGACTTGAGGGCCGCAATGGGTTCATATATTGGACCCGGGGGCCGGACCAAGAGTAGATGAATGATGTGTATGTGTCATCCATAGTAAGTATAGTAATATTCCCCCATAGTAAGCATAGTAATTAATCCCCCATATAGTAATTCGTCCCCCATATAGTAATTCGTCCCCCATATAGTAATTCGTCCCCCCTATAGTAATTCGTCCCCCCTATAGTAATTCATCCCCCCTATAGTAATTCATCCCCCCTATAGTAATTCATCCCCCCTATAGTAATTCATCCCCCCTATAGTAATTCATCCCCCCTATAGTAATTCATCCCCCCTATAGTAATTCATCCCCCCTATAGTAATTCATCCCCCCTATAGTAATTCATCCCCCCTATAGTAATTCATCCCCCCTATAGTAATTCATCCCCCCTATAGTAATTCATCCCCCCTATAGTAATTCATCCCCCCTATAGTAATTCATCCCCCATAGTAATTCATCCCCCATATAGTAATTCATCCCCCATATAGTAATTCATCCCCTATAGTAATTCATTCCCCATATTAATTCATCCCCCATATTAAGTCCCCAAGTCCCCCCTGTGTCAATTCACTTACCTTTGCTCCGCGCGTTCCTCTCGCCGTGTTCCCGCGCCGTTCCGGTGTAGCATGAAAATCTGTCTCCTATGAGGATCTGTCCCCCTCGACGTATCTGCGCATGTGCCAGTTTCAGGCATTAGCAGCCGATCGGCGATCTCCGGCACATGCGCAGATACGTCGAGGGGGACAGATCCTTATAGGAGACAGATTTTCATGCTACACCGGTCTTCAGGGCGGACTGTGAGAGGAGCCTAGCGGGAGCCTAGCTCCGCGGGCCGGATTAAAAGGTCCGCCGGGCCGTATACGGCCCGCGGGCCGTAGTTTGCCCATTGCTGCACTAAACAAATGAATGCTAGAACCTCCATCAACTTTGTTATCAGTTACTTTGTTGCAGCAAACTTCCTCCACTTGCTAAAAAAAAAAAAGTCACCAGGGCAGGAAGTGAAGGTAAATCGCAGTAAACCCTGACAGGAGTAATAAGCTTTAAGTCTGTAAATACCTTAAGATGTAAACAGCCTCTAATCCAGATTTTTCAGAGGAATGAGATGCATCAGCACTTAAAACAGCTAATTATAAATGAACCCTCGAAATACTGGCAATAACTGGATTTCACTGCTTTAATAATAAAAAACAAACTTTTATTTTCCAAACTGCTCAGAGAACAAATCCTCGACTACCATAGTTTGCTATGGACTACAGCACTACAAAAATAAAAAATGTTGGAACAAAAAGATGCAACAAAATCTGTACCAATACCCACTACTTTAGGTGCAAAAATGACAAAAAAGGCTCAAATAATCTGTCAAAACTTTAAACCTACAACTTCAAAAAGACATTTGACATGGAGTAGACCGCTGACTAAATGACCAGTACTTTATACTTTTTTGTTTGTACTTTATATAGGACAGTACACAGCCAATCAAGGCAGAAAACAATCACTCTGGGGGAGGGGGAAGTTAAATGTCTGCTAAACAATTCTATATAAAAAAATATTTTTCACAGAAAACTAATGCAAGATGACTCACTTTCGAACTTGGATAAAAAGACTAAAAATAAAAACAAAATCCCTAACACAATATTTAACAATCTGTCCAAAGACCCAGACACTACAGGTTTTCTATAACTGGGTCCTGTAAGTTATAAGGACAGTGTGACCCCGAAGGAACCAACACAATTCCAAGCTGTCATTCTTGCACTACGCTGAGGAAATGAAGGCCTTGTTGCTATGGCCAACAGGCGGTTTTTCAGCCAACAAAATGAGGACTCTGGTCACAGGATAATTATCCAATCAAAGCAAAAGGCAAAAATGATTGAATACAATCAAATCCCTCACAGTACGGCATCCTTGTGCAAACCTTATGTGTCCTATGCTTCATTAATATAACCTTGGCCCTCAGACAACCACTACCAGGATGCCCAAGATTCCCAGACAACTGGGGGCCAGGATGACCGCGATTCCCAGACAACTGGGGGCCAGGATGACCATGACTGCTACCAGGGTGACCGTGACTCCCAGACAACTGGGGGCCAGGATGACCATGACTGCTACCAGGGTGACCGTGACTCCCAGACAACTGGGGGTCAGGGTGACCATGACTGCTACCAGGGTGACCGTGACTCCCAGACAACTGGGGAGCCGGGATGCCCATGACCCCCACTCAACCGGGGGCCAGGATGCCCATGACCCCCACTCAACCGGGGGCCAGGATGCCCATGACCCCCACTCAACCGGGGGCCAGGATGCCCATGACCCCCACTCAACCGGGGGCCAGGATGCCCATGACCCCCACTCAACCGGGGGCCAGGATGCCCATGACCCCCACTCAACCGGGGGCCAGGATGCCCATGACCCCCACTCAACCGGGGGCCAGGATGCCCATGACCCCCACTCAACCGGGGGCCAGGATGCCCATGACCCCCACTCAACCGGGGGCCAGGATGCCCATGACCCCCACTCAACCGGGGGCCAGGATGCCCATGACCCCCACTCAACCGGGGGCCAGGATGCCCATGACCCCCACTCAACCGGGGGCCAGGATGCCCATGACCCCCACTCACCCGGGGGCCAGGATGCCCATGACCCCCACTCAACCGGGGGCCAGGATGCCCATGACCCCCACTCAACCGGGGGCCAGGATGCCCATGACCCCCACTCAACCGGGGGCCAGGATGCCCATGACCCCCACTCAACCGGGGGCCAGGATGCCCAAGACCCCCACTCAACCGGGGGCCAGGATGCCCAAGACCCCCACTCAACCGGGGGCCAGGATGACCAAGACCTCCACTCAACCGGGGGCCAGGATGACCAAGACCTCCACTCAACCGGGGGCCAGGATGACCAAGACCTCCACTCAACCGGGGGCCAGGATGACCAAGACCTCCACTCAACCGGGGGCCAGGATGACCAAGACCTCCACTCAACCGGGGGCCAGGATGACCAAGACCTCCACTCAACCGGGGGCCAGGATGACCAAGACCTCCACTCAACCGGGGGCCAGGATGACCAAGACCTCCACTCAACCGGGGGCCAGGATGACCAAGACCTCCACTCAACCGGGGGCCAGGATGACCAAGACCTCCACTCAACCGGGGGCCAGGATGACCAAGACCTCCACTCAACCGGGGGCCAGGATGACCAAGACCTCCACTCAACCGGGGGCCAGGATGACCAAGACCTCCACTCAACCGGGGGCCAGGATGACCAAGACCTCCACTCAACCGGGGGCCAGGATGACCAATACCTCCACTCAACCGGGGGCCAGGATGACCAAGACCTCCACTCAACCGGGGGCCAGGATGACCAAGACCTCCACTCAACCGGGGGCCAGGATGACCAAGACCTCCACTCAACCGGGGGCCAGGATGACCAAGACCTCCACTCAACCGGGGGCCAGGATGACCAAGACCTCCACTCAACCGGGGGCCAGGATGACCAAGAGCTCTACTCAACCGGGGGCCAGGATGACCAAGACCTCCACTCAACCGGGGGCCAGGATGACCAAGACCTCCACTCAACCGGGGACCAAAATGACCAAGACCTCCAATCAACCGGGGGCCAGGATGACCATGATCAGCCCAGACAACCGGGAACCAGGATGACCATGATACCCAAACAATGACTAACGATTTGATTATAGAACTGCATGTTTTCTATAACTGGGCCTTATATGTTTTAAAGGACAGGGTGACCCCAAAGGTAACTCATTTTCACGCTACGCTCGGGAAATGAAGGCCTTGTTGCTATGGTCAGCAGATGACTTTACAATCACCAAAATGAGATCTATTGTCGCCAAGACAATTATCCAATCAACACAACAGTCAAAAATGATTGAACTAAATCAGAACGTCACAGTGCAAAATCCTCATAGATGCGGACTTTATTTTGCGAACTTTTTACACCAAACACTTCATCATTAAGATAACCAGGATGCCCAGACAACTGCTGCTAGGATGACCACAATGCATAGACAACCAATAGCATGACGCCCAAACAGGCGATTACAGGATTCATTAAACAACTACAGGTTTTATATAACTGGGCCTTACATATCAAAAAAGGACATTGAGACCCCAAAGGAACCAACACAATTTCAACTGTCATTTTCCAACTATTGAGGAAATTAAGGCCTTGTTGCTATGGTCAACGGACAATTTTCCGATCACCAAAAAGAGGTCTATGGTCAGCAAGACTACCATCCAAACAGCACAACAGGCAAAAATGTAATACAAATCAGACCCATCACGGCACAAAATCCTCAGAGATGCAGATTTTTTTATTTAGCAAACCTTATGCACCACACACTTAAGACATCCAAGACACCCAGACCACCACTATCGGGGTGATCATGACACCCTGACAACCGGGTCCAGGATGACTGTGATGCCCAGACAATAGATTACAGGTTTTCTATAACTGGGCCTTACATGGTAAAAGGACTGAGACCCCAAATGTACTAGCACATTTCCAAATGTCATTTTCCCTCTACGCTAAGGAAGTGCATGGTCACCAAGACAAACAAATCAAAACAGCCAAAAATTGGACATAATCAGACCCCTTGCAGTACACAATCCTAGTAGACGCAGACTATTTGAAAAGATAACCATAATGCCCAGATAACAGCCCTCAGGGTGCCTAGAAAACCATCACCTACATGCCTACACAACCGCTACCAGGCCTTGACATCCAGTGCCAGGACGCCCAGACAACCGGTTCCCAGAAGACCATAATCTAGACAAAAAGTCCCGGGTGCCCAGACAAGCGCTACCATGATGCCTAGACAACCAGTACCGGGTGCCCAAACAAGTGCTACCATGATGCCTAGACAACCAGTACTGGGTGCCCAGACAAGTGCTACCATGATGCCTAACCAACCAGTACCAGGTGCCCAGACAAGTGCTACCATGATACCTAGAAAACCAGTACCAGGTGCCCGGAGAAGTGCTACCATGATGCCTAACCAACCAGTACCAGGTGCCCAGACAACCAGCACCAGGTGCTCAAACAAATGCTACCATGATACCTAAACAACCAGTACTAGGTGCCCAGACAAGTGCTACCATGATACCTAACCAACCAGTACCGGGTGCCCAGACAAGAGCTACCATGATGCCTAGACAACCAGTACTGGGTGCCCAGACAAGAGCTACCATGATGCCTAGACAACCAGAACTGGGTGCCCAGACAAGTGCTACCATGATGCCTAGACAACCAGTACCGGGTGCCCAGACAAGTGCTACCATGATGCCTAGACAACCAGTACTGGGTGCCCAGACAAGTGCTACCATGATGCCTAGACAACCAGAACTGGGTGCCCAGACAAGTGCTACCATGATACCTAGAAAACCAGTATCGGGAGCCCAGACAAGTGCTACCATGATGCCCAGACAACCAGCACCAGGTGCCCAGACAAATGGTACCATAGTGCCTAGACAACCAGTACCAGGTGCCCAGAGAAGTGGTACCATGATGCCTAAAAAAAACAGTACTGGATGCCCAGACAACAAGTACCAGGATCCAGACAAGTGGTACCATAATGCCTAGACAAATGGTACCATAATGCTCAACCAGTGCCATGATGCCCAGCCACCTAGTGCCCTGCGTTGCACAACCGCACGCCTACATCTGCAGTAACACCCCGCACGGACGGATCCCGCTTGTCCCGGGCACAGAATGATCGGATGCAATGACACAAGCACTGATGTAGCATGCAACCACCGAAGACAAAATATTGCAGAAGTGTTGTATACCACAGAGGCCAGGTAAGGCTGCTTAGCACTATACTAGGCATTAGGGTTTGTTTCTCAGGAACGTATACCAACTTCTGGAAGGCTTCTTGTTGCAGTGGGATGGAGGCAGGTAACACACGGGATCCTTATTGACCCATTCCGTCTGTATCGCCGTCAGCATTCTCTGAGGGGGGGCCTCTTCAGAGTTGGATGTAATCACCATCGATAATATCTTTTTTTTTTTGCGCGACGCACCTGATGCACCAAAGTCTTTGTAGGTAGTCAGGAAAGAGAAAAAAAAAAAAAAATCACACGAGCAGATTACAAAGAAGCAAAAAAAAATGATTTTGGGCCGCCGGTCACAGATCCGTCATCTCCGGTGCAGGAAACGAGCCGGTCCGGGGTATAAATGTCCTGGATCTGGGAGGAGGGGGGGAACAGAGGCCTCGTACAGAAAATAAACTCCGGGTGTAGAAAACATTAAAGTGGGTCTCTGGCCATGCTGGCTGCCTGTCGCCCTGGAGGGGTGGAGGGGATATTTATAGGAAGGGATGGTCCAGTCATTGAGTCCTGGAGGAGGATGAACCCTGGGACACCACAATGCAGGAGATAGGCCGGGGGCTGGGCCTTATCTTTGGGGCAGCATGCTGCTACCTGGGGGGTAGGCAGGGCGCGGGGCCCGCTCCAGGCGGCGGCGGTCCAGAGCCCCGGGAGCCGGATCAAGGTGAACGCGGGTCATGGAAGGTCACGTCCCAGCCGCTGGAGAGGGATCCCTGCAGGCCCGGAGCCGCACACACCCAGCGCAGGAGGAGGCGGGAGGGAGGACAGGATCGGGATTCGGGGAGGGAGAATCGGTGAACTCTGCCCCGTCCCGGCTATGGAGGATCCGTACACCGCTCTGCTTCTCCCCCCTCTCCGAGATGAACTCTGGCCTCTCCCACACCCTGGGACGTGCCAACTGCGGCTCACCGGGAAGGGGAGGACGGGGCCCCCTGGATGATCTCCCCCCTCCGTTAGTCCCGGGCTGCGGACGATCCGATCTTCTCCCCCCCGGCTCTGAACTCTGGGCTCTCCCAGGTCTGAGGCTCCACACCCTGGGATGTACCAACTCCACTGGGGGGAGGGGGAGGGAGGAGGAAGAGGAGTGGGCGTGTCGCAGACAATAATCGGCCCCCTTTTTCCCGTCCACCCCCCTCCCGAGGTAAGCGCGCCCCGGAGTCTATATAAAAGCGGGACACGGAGCCTCCCACCGCTTCAAACCATTTATAGTAACGTAAGCAGATCTGGGCTCGGGGGCGCGCTTAAGCTGTGCGCGCTCACGGCGTTTCCGGGCGGGAAAAAAAAAAATTCCCCCCTCCCTGTGTGAAGTGTGTGTCCCCCCCGCACTGCCTCTCCTCCTCGGCTCCCTAGCTCCGGGTCCGCGCGGCCATGTTTAGTGGCGGAGCTCCGGAGCTGCTTCCCTCGCCGCTGAGCGCTGACGGCCGAGCTGTGTGGGCGGTGAGGAGGAGGAGGCGGCTTTGCTTCTAACTGACAGAGACATGTTTGATTCTGCTGAGTCACCCGCCCGTCTCTGAGGCGATTCGGCGGACGTGTCCAACTGCGGGGGGGGAGGGAGAGGGAGGCCGCCTCAGCACTGCCCCAAGCCGCGCCAACGCCTTAGCAACAAGCCGCTGATTGGCTGGCGCGGCACAGCGGGAAAGGGAGAGGGACGCGTGCCATTGGCTGAGCGGCGGGGCTGAGGGGGAGCGCTGATTGGCTGCGGCCCGGCCCAGGGACTCCGGTTGAAGCAGCTGAGAAAGCAGCACAAGGCGCAACCATGGGGGAGTTCGGAGAGATGCGGGGCCTGGAGGAGGGGAGGCACAGAGACAGGGGGAGGAACTACAAGTCCGAGCGAGGCCTGGCCATGGCACGTGACCACTAATGCAGCAATAGGGGCGCCATACAGCGATGCTGCAAATATCCCCCCCCACAACACAGACAATGGGGCACCCACATCCTCCGCTGGATTCACCCCACGTCATGTGACACCGACTAATACAACCAATCCTCTGCAACACAAACTGCACCCACCAATCAGGACACCCCCAGAACCCCCTCTGTCCCCACCAATCAGGACACCCCCAGAAGGCAACCCCACTACTGTCCCCACCAATCAGAGGACACCACCAGAATCCCAGTACTGTCCCACCAGAGGACATCCCTTCTAGAACCCCAGTACTGTACCCACCAATCGGGACAACTCCAGAACCCCGGTACTGTCCCCACCAATCAGCAACCCTCCAGAACCCGGTACTGTCCCCACCAATCGGAGCACACCACAAAAACCCTGGTACTGTCCCCACCAATCAGGGCACACCACATGAACCCTGGCGTACTGTCCCTACCAATCAAAGAACACCACATGAACCCCGGTACTGTCCCCACCAATCAGAGCACACCTCCAGAATCCCAGTACTGTCCCCACCAATCAGAGCACACCTCCAGAATCCCAGTACTGTCCCCATCAGTGCACACCACATGATCCCCAGTACTGTCCCCACCAAATGATCCCCAGTACTGTCCCCACCAATCAGAGCACACCTCCAGAATCCCAGTACTGTCCCCAATCAGTGCACACCACATGATCCCAGTACTGTCCCCACCAATCAGAGCAACCCTCCAGAACCCGGTACAGTCCCCACCAATCGGAGTACACCAAAAGAACCCCGGTACTGTCCCCACCAATCGGAGCACACCACAAAAACCCTGGTACTGTCCCCACCAATCAGGGCACACCACATGAACCCTGGGGTACTGTCCCCACCAATCAAAGAACACCACATGAACCCCAGTACTGTCCCCACCAATCAGAGCACACCTCCAGAATCCCAGTACTGTCCCCACCAATCAGAGCACACCTCCAGAATCCCAGTACTGTCCCCACCAATCAGAGCACACCTCCAGAATCCCAGTACTGTCCCCACCAATCAGAGCACACCTCCAGAATCCCAGTACTGTCCCCACCAATCAGAGCACACCTCCAGAATCCCAGTACTGTCCCCATCAGTGCACACCACATGATCCCCAGTACTGTCCCCACCAATCAGAGCACACCACATGATCCCCAGTACTGTCCCCACCAATCAGAGCACACCTCCAGAATCCCAGTACTGTCCCCACCAATCAGTGCACACCTCCAGAATCCCAGTACTGTCCCCAATCAGTGCACACCACATGATCCCAGTACTGTCCCCACCAATCAGAGCATACCTCCAGAATCCCAGTACTGTACCCAATCAGTTCACACCACATGATCCCCAGTACTGTCCCTACCAATCAGAGCACACCAAATGATCCCCAGTACTGTCCCCACCAATGAGAGCACACCTCCAGAACCCCAGTACTGTCCCCGCCAATCATAGCACACCTCCAGAATCCCAGTACTGTCCCCAATCAATGCACACCACGTGATCCCCAGTACTGTCCCCACCAATCAGAGCACACCACGTGATCCCCAGTACTGTCTCCACCAATCAGAGCACACCTCCAGGATCCCAGTACTGTCCCCACCAATGAGAGCACACCTCCAGAATCCCAGTACTGTCCCCACCAATGAGAGCACACCTCCAGAATCCCAGTACTGTCCTCACCAATCAGAGCACACCACATGATCCCCAGTACTGTCCTCACCAATCAGAGCACACCACATGATCCCCAGTACTGTCCTCACCAATCAGAGCACACCACATGATCCCCAGTACTGTCCTCACCAATCAGAGCACACCACATGATCCCCAGTACTGTCCCCACCAATCAGAGCACACCACATGATCCCTAGAACTGTCCCCACCAATCAGAGCACACCACATGATCCCTAGAACTGTCCCCACCAATCAGAGCACACCACATGATCCCTAGAACTGTCCCCACCAATCAGAACACACCACATGATCCCTAGAACTGTCCCCACCAATCAGAGCACACCTCCAGAATCCCAGTACTGTCCCCAACTATCTGCAGATTAGGCCACACACAACATTAACAGACAGGCCCGCAGGGTGTACAGAAGAGCTAGCACTCTGCCCTCGGGAAGGGAAGGGAGGGGGGGGGGGGTTTGGGGTGGGACACAGTAACATGAGAATGCTGATGTTGATAGGAGGATCTCTTTCCAGGACACCTGTATGAAAAGCCTCAGATGGAAGCTGCCATGCTCCCCCCGACTTCTAGGGCTAAGGAGTCCCAGTGAAGGAGCTCAGCAGGCCAGGGCTTGGTTATGTTTCCCAGGAGTCACCACAATGACAGCTTCCATCAATGCTTCTCCCAAAGGTATTTTAATGACAGATCCCTATAAGCTCCATGGCCATCAGTAGAACCTGAACACATCGGAGTTCATTTACTGAAGGCAAACAGGAAGTTGCGCTTTGCAAGGGAATTTACACCAGAGCTTAACCATTGAGGTAACATCCATCATCCAATCATGTGCAAGCAAAAATGCTCTCTAATCATTTTCCTTGCACCCGATTTGATATTCTTTGCAACGTTAAAGTATCCAGAAAAAAAAAAGTTTTGCCTCTAGTTGTAGAGCAAGAGAAGGTTAGAACCCCATCAGGTTTGTATTTGCCATCAGTGTCCCACTGCAGAGATTTCCCTTCACTTCCTGTCCCAAAGCCAAAACAGGAAGTGAGAGGAAATCAACCAAAGTGGGGGAATCCCTGGTTGTTACCAGAACTGGTGTCCTCCATTGGAAGATTTCCCTTATATTCCTATTCTGGGGACAACCTTCCCCAGGTGACATCATTTGCCTAGGCAAGAAACCAGGAAGGAACTTAACAAATTGTTTAAAACGAGTAAATATGATAGACTTTCCTATTTGATTACTAATACTAGGAACATAAGGATTAAAGAGAGTCAATGCTGATTGTGAGAGGTCCACTTTACAAATGTCGGAGACACTGGCCAGCCTGTATATCAGGAAGGGTAATCCTGTGCATCTTCATGATTGGAGGCGGGACCTTTTGTCTAGAGCAGTGCTCTCCAAACTGCGGCCTGCTGGCTGGATGCAGCCCTTTGCCTCCCCTTTATGCAGCCCTTGGGTAACTTTCTTCTTTCCACTGACACCAAAGGGGCACAGTTCCTTCCACTGACACCAACGGGGCACAGTTCCTTCCACTGACACCAACAACGGGGCACAGTTCCTTCCACTGACACCAACAACGGGGCACAGTTCCTTCCACTGACACCAACAACGGGGCACAGTTCCTTCCACTGACACCAACAACGGGGCACAGTTCCTTCCACTGACACCAACAACGGGGCACAGTTCCTTCCACTGACACCAACAACGGGGCACAGTTCCTTCCACTGACACCAACAACGGGGCACAGTTCCTTCCACTGACACCAACAGGGCACAGTTCCTTCCACTGAAACGAACAATGTAGCACTCTTCCTCCCACTGACACCAATACTACGGCATTATTCCTCCCATTATGGGGCACTTTTCTTCCCACTGACACCAATGATGGGACAAACCCTCTCCTGACACCAACAATGGGACATAGTTCCTCCCACTGACACCAACAGTGGAACCTTATTCCTCCCACTGGAACTAACAATGTAGCACTATTCCTCCCACTGACACCAATACTACGGCACTATTCCTCCCACTGACACCAATACTACGGCACTATTCCTCCCACTGACATCAGTGATGGGGCACTATTCCTCCCACTGACACCAATGATGGGACACTATTCCTCCCACTGACACCAATGATGGGACACTATTCCTCCCACTGACACCAATGATGGGGCACTATTCCTCCCACTGATACCAATGATGGGGCACTTATCCTCCCACTGACACCAATGATGGGGCACTATTCCTCCCACTGACATCAGTGATGTGGTACTATTCCTCCCACTGACACCAATGATGGGGTACTATTCCTCCCACTGACACCAGCGATGGGGTACTATTCCTCCCACTGACACCAGCAATGTGGTACCATTCCTCCCACTGACACCAGCGATGGGGCACCATCCCTCCCACTGACACCAGCGATGGGGCACTATCCCTCCCACTGACACCAGCAATGTGGTACCATTCCTCCCACTGACACCAATGATGGGGCACCATTCCTCCCACTGACACCAATGATGGGGCACTATCCCTCCCACTGACACCAGCGATGGGGCACTATCCCCTCCCACTGACACCAGCGATGGGGCACTATCCCCTCCCACTGACACCAGCGATGGGGCACTATCCCCTCCCACTGACACCAGTGATGGGGCACTATCCCCTCCCACTGACACCAGTGATGGGGTACCATTCCTCTTCCGACTGACCGCAGGTGCTATGTAATTTTTTTTTACTCACCAAGCCTGGGACATGGTCTAGTCCCACTCACACTGGGGCATTTACTACTCCCACTGGCCACAGTCTCCCCCCCCCCCCCCTTTGGTTAGAAAGTTTGGAGACCCCTGGTCCTGAGTAACCTCTCATTTGCACTTGGAGCTCACATGGAAATTTTGGGATGTGGAATGAAAAGTTGAGCAGAAAAGGAGACACTCTACAAACAACCAATACATTTGCATTAAAGATGAATTGTGGGCAAATGTAATATTTCCCATGCAGTGGAGCTGTGCCCGCACTGCATGGGTTAAATGCTCGTTTTTATTTTTCTAGTGGCTCAAAAAGCAAAGATATACGTACCTAATATGCCGATCCTCTAAGTGTGAGACCAGTCCCCATCGCTGGTGTCAGAGGGGGAAGTAGAATTGTGAGTGACACTGAAGGTGCGGTGGGATAGGTAGGATGAGAACCAACGAAGAGCACAGTCATTGAGACCAAAGGAGTAAAGTATTTTTGAGGAGGAGGGGGTGGTCAACCGAAGGCAGTGAAAAGGTCCAGAAGTAGGAGTACAGAATACTCCATTGGTTTTAGCGGTTAGTGAATCGTCTGAGTTTTAGGAGAGCAGTATCAATGGAGTGATGAGGGCAAAATCCAGACTGAAGGGGATCAAGAAGGGTATTCTTATAGAGGTGGTCACTCAATGCAGATTTTCACTTGTCAAACACCTCAATGTAGGAGCAACTCCTCAGGAAAAGGTAAGGGATCTCTGGACTGTCCTGAACGGCACGAAAAATTGTAAGCATCTTAAAAAGAGAAGAATGCGCTAAACTGTAATAACATTTTTCAAATCCCTGCCTAGTATATGGTTGGCCTTGGAGCTCCACCACTTGGTAAGGGAAATATCAGGTTAACAGCATTCCCACAAAGCGAGCACCACAAAGTACTTTTACCAAAATCTTGTGTAGGCCAAAAGTTGTCCCCTGAACCTGAGAGCACACCTCCTGAAATCCTGCACTCTTCTCTCTCACTTCAGATTTCTGGATTACCCCAACCATCCTTCCTAATCCACCATTTAGCCTCATGGTGGCTGCTATTAGTTTAATATACATTTTCTAGCACTTGGTCCACTTCAAAATCAAAGTACCAACACATTCCTTCATAACTTTTGTGATATAAACAGTTATGACAAGTAGTAGGGTTCACAGCAAAGCTAATTAAAGGTCAAATATGGACTGCCTGCACTGCTTATCTCAAGGAGGGACAATAGTAGGTTTTCTAACCCTTCCTTTGGACACATCCCCAAAAAAAGAAGACATTTACCTGAACCCACAGACATGGATGGGATGGGTCACCTTATCCAGGGGTTCATATCAACGTTATGTGCAACCCAAGACTAATGTATTGGTCTCTGATTTACGGTTCTCCTACTGTCACAAAAAACAGGAGATCAATGCCGATTGGACAGTACAAACAAATGACCACAGATCCTGACCAGGACACTAAATCTCTGATGAGCTGGGGTGTGTTTGGATGCTCTTCTGAACCCACATGGTCGAGTCTGCCTGGACACAGTTACTTGTAATGGGCCAATAATCTGCGGCCGAGACATACCCCGTTCTGCAGATGCACATAGCCCAGCCACAGGAGATTGGTCCTTTACAGGTGACAACATCCTGGCATGCTTGGACACATGGGTTCAGAAGAGCATCCAAACACACCTGAGCTTATCTCTACTGACAAAAAAAAAGACCAATCAGCTCAAAAGTTCAGAGGGATCCAATTATACAATGATCACCATCAACTTGAATGAAAGTTATCTTTCATTCAACACAATCATCAGTCCCTCCTCTCATGCCGGGGTACTAGGTGTAATCCTAGACTCCCATCTGTCCTTTCAGCCCAAAATCCAATCGCTGTCCAAATCTTGTAGACTTCACCTCCGCAACATCTCCATCCTCCGCAACATCTCCAAGATACGCCCGTTCATAGCCTCTGAAACCACTAAGCAACTTATTCACTCCCTTGTTATCTCTTGCCTTGACTATTTTAACTCCCTCCTCATTGGCCGACCTCATCACAAGCTATCCCCTCTTCAGTCTATCATGAATGCTGCTGCCAGACTTAACCACCTTACTAACCGTTCTGTATCTGCCACCCCTCTCTGCCAATCCCTCCACTGGCCTCCACTCCTCTCTGCCAATCCCTCCACTGGCCTCCATTCAGTGTCTCCACCTGTCTCTGCCAATCCCTCCACTGAGTGTCCTCTACCCCTCTCTGTCAATCCCGCCACTGACCTCCACTCAAGTGTCCTCTACCCCTCTCTGCCAATCCCTCCACTGACCTCCACCCCTCTCTGCCAATCCCTCCACTGGCCTCCACTCAGTGTCCTCTACCCCTCTCTGCCAATCCCTCCACTGGCCTCCACTCCTCTCTGCCAATCCCTCCACTGGCCTCCATTCAGTGTCTCCACCTGTCTCTGCCAATCCCTCCACTGAGTGTCCTCTACCCCTCTCTGCCAATCCCGCCACTGACCTCCACTCAAGTGTCCTCTACCCCTCTCTGCCAATCCCTCCACTGACCTCCACCCCTCTCTGCCAATCCCTCCACTGGCCTCCACTCAGTGTCCTCTACCCCTCTCTGCCAATCCCTCCACTGGCTTCCCATTGCCCAACGGATAAAATTCAAAACATTAACAATAACATATAAAGCCATTTATAAATCTGCCCCAAATTACATCACCAATCTTGTCTCCAAATATCACCCAAACTGTCCTCTCCGCTTCTCGCACGACCTCCTGCTCTCTAGCTCCCTTGTCTTCTCCTCTCATGCTCGTCTCCAGAGCTTCTCCCATCCTCTGGAATTCTCTACCCCAATTTATGAGACTATCGCCTACTCTGCTCACTTTTAGGCGTTCTTTGAAAACCTCTCTCTTCAGAGAAGCCTATCCTGCCCTCAGCTAATACTGGAATCTTCTATTCCTCCTACCAGTCCATCCCCCACAGTTACTACCTTTTGTACCACTAGCCCCTCCCTCTTAGATTGTAAGCTCCCAGGACCAGGGCCCTCCTAACCCTCTTGTGTTGAACTGTATTGTCTCCCGTTATATTGTAAAGCGCTGAACAAACTGTTGGCGTTATATAAATCCTGTATAATAATAATATCTGACATGCAATAAAATACAATATGTCATGTGTCCCGCCAATGTAGACCCCCTTCTGAAGACGTTAGTTCCTTGTCATGCTAGTCCTTCAGCCTAGCAGATCATTTGTCTGGAAATATGCAGGTCAAGAAACGTTCCAGTTGCATACTGTTTCCAGGTCAGTAACTCACTGGACCCGATTTACTAAAGTGAGATGAACACAGTTCATATCAGTTCAGACCCACCGAGTAGTAAAGGTCTTTGAAGTAACAAGACAACTAGGATATTCAGGACTTCAGCATAGATATTGCTCTTATGATGGTTCCTCTAATGCTCCATACAGACTGACTGTGCAAACAGACTATCCAACCATTAACCACTTCCAGACCGGACACTTTCCCCCCCTTCCTGTCCAGGGCAATTTTCAGCTTTTAGCGCTATCACACTATGAATGACAATTGCGCGGTCATGCAACACTGTACCCAAATGAATTTTTTACCATTTTTTTGAGACAGATAAAGCTTTATTTTGGTGGTATTTATTCACCACTGGGATTTGTATTTTTTTTGCTATGTAAATGAAATGTCCAAAAATTTTGAAAAAAAGTGTTTTTTTTAAAAACTTTTGCAAATAAATAATATTTCATCATAAATCTTAGCCAAAATTTATTCCGTTATCTTTTTAGTAAAAAAAAAAAAAATCCAAAATTAGTTTATAAGCAAAAATTATAATTTTTAAACATTTTTTTTTACATTTTTATTTTATTTTTTTATATTATTTTTTATTTATTTTTTTTTTTTACATACTGTCACCCTAGCAGTACAGTGTCACCATAGTGACACTGTACTACTTGTGGGGGGTGATGAAGATTTTTTTTTTTTTTTTTACACTGATTGCTTTTACACCCATATAGGATGTAAAAGCAATCATTTCTCTTTCTCTCTGGCTGCATTCTTGCACTCATTGAGAAGTACTGAGTGAGCTGTGATTGGTCACAGCTTGTCACATGGTACAAGGCTGTTGTGAATAGCCTTGTACCATGTGACCTCTGTGATCATTCACAGATTTCACACGTAGTAAGCAATGATGTCACAAGTGACATCTTCCTTACTACTTTGCATGTGATCACTGATTGGCCAATCAGTGATCACATGATCGGGACCTCGTACAGAGGTCCCGTCCGACGATCGGTGTTTCACTGTGTCCGGAGGACAGAGCGGGCACCGGATCGCGGTGCTGCGCGCTCCCAGGGAGCGCGCACAAGCAGGGTGCGGGGAGGCCGTTTATAGACGGCCACCCGACCCTGCAGTGCCACCGTCCGGCCGTTTATATACAACGGCCGGACAGGAAGTGGTTAAAGAACCCAATGATCTCCCTTCCAAAGTTTAACCCCCGGTTCACATCTATGCGGCCATGCAAACTGCGTTTTGCAGGGGCACGAGAGCCCAATCATTTGAAAGGACTCCCGTGCCTCTGACACACAGAGAAGAAGTCCCTGCACTTCTTTGGAAAACGCAGCCCGCACTGGGACCTCGGTTCCCAGTACGGTTGCGTTTCACAGTGCGGGCGTGCCATTAGAACTAATGGCACCCGCCCGCAGGTCCGCATTTCTCTGTGCGGCTGCACGGATTTTCGTGTGGACCCGCAGCGGCACCACCAGCACAGATTTGAACCTAGGGTAAGTCAAAAGCACTTGGCTCAAGCAGAAAGACAATCCGGTTTGTGCAAACGTCATACAACACCAGCAAGAGGTTAAGGAACTTAGGTACAATATGAGGAGCTGGCCAAACATAGAATGCAGCAAGTTCTATTCCTGGTATGACTTCCAATACAGAAATATGTTTACTACACGGATCGGTGACCTATATAGTAAGGCAGACCAACCGTGTCCGATTTATCTTGTCCTTACAATTAGATACAAACTTCCTACAAAAGAAAACACTGTCAATGATGCAGAAACAACATCCACCACTTGCAAAAAAAATGTTACATGTACAAAGAGTGCTGCAAGAAAGTTGCACACAAATACAACAGAGGCTTGATGGGTCCAGATCCCTGAATGCAGAATTCTCAAAGAAATGAGCTACTTGTGTGCCGAGGCGCAGCAAACCCAGCAACCTTTTCTGAATGGCTCCTCCCCTACAAACATTCAATTCACATACACTGGCAGATTTGTAATGAGAGATTTTAAAGACAAACTCCAAGCAGACAGAAAAGACACAAATTAAAGCAGCTGTGTATTCATTATTATTATACAGGACTTATATAGCGCCAACAGTTTGCGCAGCGCTTTACAATATAACGGGAGACAATACAATTTATTTCAGGTGCTTATATAGCGCCGTCAATTTACACAGCGCTTTACATATATACATATATATACACATTCACACCAGCCCCTAACCCTCAAAGGGTGTACAATCTAAGGCCCCTGACCCTCAAAGGGTGTACAATCTAAGGTCCCTAACCCTCAAGGGGCGTACAATCTAAGGTCCCTAACTCACATTCATACATACACATACTAGGGACAATTTAGACAGGAGCCAGTTAACCTCCCAGCATGTCTTTGGAGTGTGGAAGGAAACCGGAGTACCCGGAGGAAACCCACGCAGGCACAGGGAGAACATGCAAACTCCAGGCAGGTGGTAACGTGGCTGGGATTCGAACCAACGACCCTAGTACTGCCAGGCGGAAGTGCTAACCATTTAGCCACTGTGCTGCCCAATTACAATACATTTCAGTTCAGAAGGAATGTGAGGGACCGGCTCATGGAGCTTACAATCTAAAGGAAGGGGGAGGTGGTACAAAAGGTGATAGCTGCAGGGGATGATCTGGTGGAGGTGATTCAAGTACAGTTCTTAGGTGGAGGTGGGGTAGGCTTCCCTGAAGCAGTGAGTTTTCAAAGATCGCCTAAAGGCAGACAGGGTGGGGGCTGACCAGACATACTGTGGTAGGAAGTTCCAGAGGATGGGGGAGGCTCTGGAGAAGTCCTGGAGGCAAGCGTGGGAGGAGGGGATGACAGGACATACTGTGGTAGGGAGTTCCAGAGGATAGGGGAGGCTCTGGAGAAGTCCTGGAGGCGAGCGTGGGAGAAGGGGATGACCGGACATACTGTGGTAGCGAGTTCCAGAGGATGGGGGAGGCTCTGGATAAGTCCTGGAGGAAAGGAGGAAAACGTGGGAGGAGGGGATGAGGGAGCTAGAGAGGAAGATATCAAGTCATTAGATGTATTTTTTTAATGTAAGTAATGCAAGTGCCTGGATTTGACCTGGTCTCAACCTGCTGCAATCCTTGTGCAGCAGAGCTCAGACTAGGAGAGGGAGGAGACACAGCACAAGGAAGCAATCAGTTGTGCTGAGGTGCTCATATGCTAAGAAGTAACAAGCTAGTAGGAGGAGAGAGAGTGACAGAGAACTGCTCATCATTCTGCTGCTACTTCTCCTCTCACTGTCCAGTCAGGGACAAGACCTGTAAGTGTGACTGTTCTGTAGCAGAGAAAAATCAGGTCTCCCCCCTGCCAGAACGGAGCTGTGCTGTGTGCAAGAGTGGTGTAACTCCCAAGACTGGGCGGGCAGACATGAAAAACCTTTGGCAGGTACAACCGCTGCCTTTTATGCGCTTCATCTGTGTTTAGTGGTTTGCTTGGCGTTTGGCTTTAAAGTGAAGTTGTGTCTGTTGTAGCAAACCAGCAGCTATAACAGACAGCGATGTACATCTATTCCTCTCGAAGCTCCTTTGCAAAATACCTTTCTGAAATAGCCAAAGGCACAACTCCTCCAACCCCCCTCAGGTAGAAATGCCCAGCCTTCAGTCAAGTCACTCGGGGTAACTGCTATTGTATTGTTAGATGTGGGTTGAACATGAGGATGTGGAGGGATGTTCTGGGGCTGCTCATGGGACAAGTCCTAAATCAAAAACTGATACGTGTTGATAGCCGTCTAGTAAAATGCCAACGTACTCGATTACTGGTGCCTGCAAGTTCACCTCAAAACTGTTCTATATAAAGGACTAGGCCAAGGGTGCTCAACCTTCTGAAGAGCGAGGGCCTCTTACATGATATGGTAACTGGTCTCGGGTCACAATGAAAGGAACAGTTCAATATGCTATTCAAAATATAAAAATCACAATTCTGAACATTTTCCTCCTGCAGCCACTGAATGCTAGCGAGGAGGAGGAGAAGAAGCAGGCTTTCAGTGGTTGCAGAAGGAAAATGGAGAAGATTGGTTCCTGTATATACCGTAAAAGAGAATGTGACGGGGAGGCCGCACGGGCCCCCTGGAGTATGAGACCGGTTTACCATTGCGACCCCTGACGCTAGACTGGTAGTTGGGGGTAAAAATACATCTAAACTATGTGGTTTTACATCCCCCCAACCGCAAATGTAAATGAGCCCTTACTGTCCTGAGCACCCTGTAAGACTGCATTCACACTGCAGTGTTGCAGTTTACCCGCACAGTGCGCCTGCAGGTTAGTTGCACTTTGCCATAGACTTCTATCATATCTTATGGGTGTGGTGCACTTTCAGAAAGCGTACGGGATCTGCAGGATGTAATAGAAATCTATGGTTCAGTGCAGCTAACCTGCAGGAAAGTCGGAGGTCGAAGATCAGTGTGAAAGCAGTTAATAGTTGTTAACCCTTTTATAGGTGCCAATACACCCATTGCAAAAGCACAGTGTATGTGATGTTTAATTCACTGACCTTTTCCTCTCTCAGCTTCTGCTGGCATCGCTCTCCAGGCTGCTACACAGTTCCCAGGTGAAGGGTACTTGCAGGGGTGGACTGACAACTCATGGGGTCTCCGGGCAATAGGGGATCATGGTGCCCCTGTGTCCTTGCCCACACTCAAAGCACACCCAAAAAAAAGCCTTTAAAAAAAAAGGTACCAGGGGCATTTCATGGGGCCCCCTACTGACCCCGGGCCCCCGGGCAGTGCCCGAGTGCTCAAATGGTCAGTCCGCCCCTGGGCACTTGGTATCACTCCACCTGGGACAGGGGTTGGAACTACAAAGGAAGCATTGGCTTATGTGGCTCCAGCTCCTTCCACCACCGCCCGCTCCCTGCACCACCGCCCGCTCCCTGCACCACCGCCCGCTCCCTCCACCACCGCCCGCTCCCTCCACCACCGCCCGCTCCCTCCACCACCGCCCGCTCCCTCCACCACCGCCCGCTCCCTGCACCACCGCCCGCTCCACCGCCCGCTCCACCGCCCGCTCCCTGCACCACCGCCCGCTCCCTGCACCACCGCCCGCTCCCTGCACCACCGCCCGCTCCCTGCACCACCGCCCGCTCCCTGCACCACCGCCCGCTCCCTGCACCACCGCCCGCTCCCTGCACCACCGCCCGCTCTCTGCACTCTGATGCTCTCTGGGATGGTGAGTCGGCAAGCCCAGATCGTGATCAACGGGTTGCTGACTCCAGGTATGCGCCTCCCTGGTTTGAGTTCGCTGGCCACATCAGAGGGCTCGGGTTGAGCACCCCCGGACTAGGAGAATCCCCAGATCAGGTAGCCAAAGCAAAAATACAGGTGTACTATATTTTACGAACGTCTCGGTTAATGTAATTTTCGGTTTACGAATGAAAAGCCACTGAAAATAATGCCTCGGTTTATGAATTTTGTTTGCAATACGAAGTTTCCCCAGGATGCATTGCGCCTGGGAGGTTTATAGCGCCGGCCCGTGCATGCTAGAGTCTGTGGTAGCACGTGGCGTCGAGCGTGGAGGTGTCAGAGCGGTTTTTGAGTTATTGCTTGATTAATCATGTCCCTGTACAGTATTTATGCCTTTAACCGCTAGCCTACCGGGCACTTATACCCTCTTCCTGTCCAGGCCAATTTCCAGCTTTCAGCTCTGTTGCACTTTGAATGACAATTGCGCGGTCATGCAACACTGAACCCATATGAAATTTTTATAATTTTTTTGTGACAGAGCTTTATTTTGGTGGTACTTAATCACATCTGGTTTTTTTTTTTTTCTTAAACCAAAAACCACTGAAAATTTTGGAAAAAAACGTTTTTCTTAGTGGTTATAAAATTTTGTAAATTAGTGATTTTTCTCCTTCACTGATGGGCACTGGTAGGTGGCACTGATGGACACTGATGAGGAGGCACTGATAGGCACTTACAGGCATCACTGATGTGCACTGAAAGGCAGCACTCATATATGGCACGGATAGGCGGCACTGACTGGCACTGTTAGGTGGCACTGATGTACACTGATTGGCAGCTCAGATGGGCACTGATATGTGGCATTGATGGGCACTGGCAGGTGGCATGGATGAGCACTGAGAGCTGGCACTGAGGGACACTGACAGTGGCACAGCTGGGGTTACACAGATCAGCAGGACACACTGATCATCTGATCTGTGTACATATCCCCTTCGAGGAATGCCAATTACCGGCTCTCCTCTGTCAGCGTGACGGCTCATGAGGAGAGGACTGCCGATAACCGGAATTTCCCTGTTTACATGTGATCAGCTGTGATTGGACACAGCTGATCACATGACCAAGCCAACATCTTCGGCTCTTTCTGTTGATCAGTGATATGCTGTGTCCAAGAGACACAGCGCACTGCCGATTGCCGCACTGCGCACTCCCGGAGCTGCGCATGTGCGGTTAGAATGGGAGGACGTCATATAACGTCCTCCCAGAACGAGAGAACCGCCTTGTGTCTGTCAACTGACTATATAGCGGGTGGGAGGCGGTTAAAGTGCACTTTATAAAGAGTTTTGAACAAATAAAATACTTTTTCTGACCTCCGGAGCGGATAAATTGTTTTTCAATGCATTCCTATGGGAAACTGCATTTCGGTTTATGAATTTTTTCGCAATACGAAACATCCTGGAGAACACATTAAATTTGTAAACCGAGGTACGCCTGTAATGAAAATTCTTTTTTTTTGACAAAAAGTACAAAAAAAATGTACAGTAGTACAAAAGCATAGGTATGAAAGTTTCTAGAGTGACGTCAATAATACATTGTCAGTTAATACATCCAAGTGATATAAATACTTAAAGCGGAGTTCCACCCTTTTTTTTCATGATCCTTGCCACACAATGTAACCCGCAGCACAGTCTGTTATGCGATATTTTTTTTTTTATTTATTGATTTCTAAATACTCTTTTTTGCTGTCAGTATCCTGCACTTCCGGTCCGGCTGCCTAGGCGATTCCCTAGGACTCTTGGGATATCGGTTTTCCCAGGTGTCTTTGGGAAGCCTAATGGTGAAGTTTCGCGGTATTTGACCGGAAGTGGCGTTATCGGGAGGAATGATTGACAGGTTGCCATAACAACGGGGCGGATCTACCACCGCCGCCGCCATTGTTATGGCAACCTACAAACAACACCGTGTGCCGAAAGAACAAACGAAACCAGAGCTCAAATCTTCATGCAGACTAAAGGGTATTTGAAATGCCAAACGGTGAGGTGCAGCCCTTCAGAGATCAGGAAATTTAGGTACTGGTGAACAAAAGCAAACAAGGGCGCACTCTCATCGTGCATTACCGTGGTACACCAAGTATTTATTGAGAAAACATATAGATATATACTCACAAACCAAAAGAGAATAAAAACATAACAGGTAGTCACAATATCAGTCCAATGGAATACTGTGCCCTTAATAGGGATAGGCTGACGCGTTTCGGTAGACGAACTCCCTTCTTCAGAGCTCAAGGAGTTTGTCTCCCGAAACGCTCAGGATATCCCTATTAAGGGCACAGTATTCCATTGGACTGATATTGCGGACTACTTGTTCTGTTTTTATTGTCTTTTGGTTTGTGAGTATACAACAGGTAGTCCACAATATCAGTCCAATGGAATACTGTGCCCTTAATAGGGATATCCTGAGCGTTTCGGGAGACAAACTCCTTGAGCTCTGAAGAAGGGAATTCGTCTACCAAAACGCGTCAGCCTATCCCTATTAAGGGCACAGTATTCCATTGGACTGATATTGCAGACTACCTGTTATGTTTTTATTGTCTTTTGGTTTGTGAGTATATATCTATATGTTCTTCCAATAAATACTTGGTGTACCACGGTAATGCACGATGAGAGTGCGCCCTTGTCTGCTTTTGTTCACCAACACAGTGTGCCGGGCCGAGTACTTACAACGCAAGCGCGAGATCAGGAGGTGCATGCTGGGTAACCAGCTGCACCGAATCCAGAAGAAAGTAGGAGCTTGTTTCAGATGCCCACACTAGTAATGGCTGCTGCCTGACATACACTTAAAATACTGTCCTAATTATATATTGAAACTTCCGCCTGGCAGTACTAGGGGTCGCTGGTTCGAATCCCAAGCCCGGCACCACCTGCCTGGAGTTTCCCTGTTCTCCCTGTGACTGCGTGGGCATCTCATGGGGCCCCCTACTGACCCCGGGCCCTCGGGCAGTGTCCGAGTTTCCAAATGGTCAGTCCGCCCCTGTAGGGAAGTGTTTTTAACACTTCTCAAAACGCCTATGAAAATGCTGCACAGGGCAGCACACAGTGCTGTTCACACTGAAGTGTTAGCGTCGCAGCAAAGCTGGCGGCTCGTGTCGAGTCAGGAGGAGTTAAAGCCTCCCATTCAAGGCTATGGTGACGCTTTTCAAATGACTGGAAGGCATTTGCGGAGCGTTAATACCATTAAACTTCATTATAAGTGTTTGTGGTGCGGTTTTACTGCACCAAATGCCTCAAAAAACGCACATAGGGCGTTTGGGGAGCATTAAAAACCCTTCCAAAAATGCCAGTCTTAACGCTATAGAGGCCTTTGGCAGGATTTAGAAATAAAGTCAAATGGTTAGCACTTCCGCCTGGCAGTACTCAGGTCGTTGGTTCGAATCCCAACCATGGCACACCACCTGCCTGAAGTTTGCATGTTCTCCCTGTGACTGTGTGGGTTTCCTCCGGGTACTCCAGTTTCCTCCTACACTTCAAAGACATGCTGGTAGGTTAATTGGCTCCTGTCTAAATTGGCCCTACTATGTGTATGTATGAATGTGAGTTAGGGACCTTAGATTGTACGCCCCTTGAGGGTTAGGGACCTTAGATTGTACGCCCCTTGAGGGTTAGGGACCTTAGATTGGACGCCCCTTGAGGGTTAGGTACCTTAGATTGGACGCCCCTTGAGGGTTAGGGACCTTAGATTGGACGCCCCTTGAGGGTTAGGGACCTTAGATTGGACGCCCCTTGAGGGTTAGGGACCTTAGATTGGACGCCCCTTGAGGGTTAGGGACCTTAGATTGGACGCCCCTTGAGGGTTAGGGACCTTAGATTGGACGCCCCTTGAGGGTTAGGGACCTTAGATTGGACGCCCCTTGAGGGTTAGGGCCCTTAGATTGTATGCCCCTTGAGGGTTAGGGACCTTAGATTGTACACCCCTTGAGGGTTAGGGACTGATGTGAATGTACAATATATATGTAAAGTGCTGCGTAAATTGACGGCGATATACAAGTACCTGAAATAAATAAATTTGCCCTCACTTCCTTATCCCCTATTGCCCAGGGGCCCCATGAGTTGTCAGTCCGCCCCTGCTTCCTGAGAATAATGCAAGTGCTTTTTGTAGAAAAGTGCCGAGGAGACTCCGGTTTAAAGCCAAATTTCACCGTAAATCTTATTTCTGATAATCTGGTTACCACTTGCCCTGCAAAATGAAAGCTGGAATGTGATTGGCTGCTACGACTTGTCGGTGGACCACGTTTCCTCCCAACAGCTTTCCAATGAAGGCCGAAAGTTTCTTTGTATATGCAGCCAACTGTTGAGGCCGAATGTTTAGCCGCTCCCATTCATAACAATGTAATGGCATACAGAGTTACCTCCAACACCTACAGGTCCCTGCCAAATAGGACACTGCTAAAAATACTTTGTTGTTTTTATCTTTGTACTAAATTTATATGCGTGCTCAGTCTTTGCCGTCAATCATTACGCCGGAACTGGACCTTTGAAAACTACAGTAGGTTTGTGAACTTGAGGCAAAACGGACAGAAAAGGGCGTTCATTCGCAGAAGTTCAATATTTTATAATGACTGACAGATGTTTATGTAGTTACAAGACAAGAGACATTTCAAACGAAGCTGCTCTGTCTGGGTAGCCGACTTCAAAGTGATATATATCTGCAGCACGCTCCGCGAACGCCAGCAAAAGTTTCAGGAGACGCACACTTTTAGCCTTGGGCAACAGTTTAAAGGGGCAAAGATCCTAAAATACAAGCTGAAAATAACTGCAAAAGAAAAAAAAAAAAAGGAACATGGAACATAATATGTAGCAAAACCAAACCTACGAAAACTAAAGATATTTAGGATTTCTCGTTAGGGGCAGTAATAGCCAATGCAGAGCAATTTCCTGTCCATTCACCTCCCTGAGGGCCATCGGCAGATCCAATGCCATAATGCAATTTGCTGCATACAATTAACACGTGATGCATCTCAGGTGTACTGCAGGAAAATACCAGAACTTTGCATTTAAACTAACGTGTGGGAAAAAACCCTTCATGTTAAAGTCAGCACAGTGGCTAAATGGTTAGCACTTCCGTCTGGCAGTACTAGGGTAGTCGGTTCGAATCCCAACCATGGCACCACCTGCCTGGAGTATGCATGTTCTCCCTGAGTTAGGGACCTTAGATTGTACACCCCTTGAGGGTTAGGGACTAATGTGAATGTACAATATATATGTAAAGTGCTGCTCAAATTGATGGTGCTATAGCCGCTCTCCCCGGACCCGGCCTTCCCTACAGCCGCTCTCCCCGGACCCGGCCTTCCCTATAGCCGCTCTCCCCGGACCCGGCCTTCACTATATCCGGCCTTCACTATATCCGGCCTTCACTATATCCGGCCTTCACTATATCCGGCCTTCACTATATCCGGCCTTCACTATATCCGGCCTTCACTATATCCGGCCTTCACTATATCCGGCCTTCACTATATCCGGCCTTCACTATATCCGGCCTTCACTATATCCGGCCTTCACTATATCCGGCCTTCACTATATCCGGCCTTCACTATATCCGGCCTTCACTATATCCGGCCTTCACTATATCCGGCCTTCACTATATCCGGCCTTCACTATATCCGGTCTCCCCAGACCCTGCATTCACTATATCCGGTCTCCCCAGACCCGGCATTCACTATATCCGCTCTCCCCGGACCCTGCATTCACTATATCCGCTCTCCCCGGACCCTGCATTCACTATATCCGCTCTCCCCGGACCCCGCATTCACTATATCCGCTCTCCCCGGACCCCGCATTCACTATATCCGCTCTCCCCGGACCCCGCATTCACTATATCCTCTCTCCCCGGACCCCGCATTCACTATATCCGCTCTCCCCGGACCCCGCATTCACTATATCCTCTCTCCCCGGACCCTGCATTCACTATAACTGGTCTCCCCGGACCCTGCATTCACTATATCCTCTCTCCCCGGACCCTGCATTCACTATATCTGGTCTCCCCGGACCCTGCATTCACTATAACTGGTCTCCCCGGACCCCGCATTCACTATATCCGCTCTCCCCAGACCCGGCATTCACTATATCTGATCTCCCACAGTACATAGAACATGGAAATGCAATTATTTTAGTAAATATAAACTGATAAACACCTTTTATCATCAGCAGTTAGAGCAGTCTTGTGACTGCTATCCGTGCCCAGCCGTGCACATGTTAAAGAGTGTAGGAGGAGTTTTCTTTCTGACCTCTGTCTGGACAGTGCTGATTGGCCCTCTGCTGATCACATGCATTCTCCCCAAAAAAAAAAAAAAAAAAAAAACCTCTCTAGCAATACACACCAAACTGGGCATGTGCAGAGTGTCTCAACATGAAATGTCTTATCAGGAGATAAGAGGGGGGGGCACTGGAAGAAGGGGTGGATCAGAGAAGACAGGATAAAACAGCCTTTTTACACAATGCAGATTTGTAACCCCTTAGGTTCCACAGTGAGTATAACAAGCATGCTTTCCTGCATCTACAGACTGATTGTACTTTTGTGGGTTTTGGAACACTTTTGTGTCATCTAACACAGCAAACCATATTGTGCTAACAAGGCGCAGTGGTATATCTTTACGACAGCAAATATGTGGTCAGATTTGACCAGGCTGAGGAATTTTAATTTCTGCTGCCCTCTTGGGAGGTATAAACGATTGAATGACCCCATAAAAAGACCACCACAGAGCTATTAAAAAATACCCAAAGGTTTCAAAGAGTTGTCAGATACCAACAGATCTAAAAACACAAATATCTGGAACAACCTCATTTGTCAAACTGTCAGCCCCTACTGCCCCAAAGTCACCAGTCTGGTCAGGGTGCATGTCCAGCCAGCCAGCCAAAATGTTATTTTCTTTTAGAACCCCTATCTGGTTTTTACTGCTAACCAAGGCCCCCCCCCCCCCCCCCCACACATACACACACCCGTTCAATATGAAGATCAGTGCTCTGCTGTCTCTCCTTCCCCAGCTCTTATGCAGCTGAGAACAGAGGGAATGTGATCACTTTTGTTTTTTTTTCTTAAAAAGAGTATTTATAATTTTTTTTACATCTATACACAAATGTTTTGCCTTTCATTTCGATTTTAAACAGAATACTTTGTTTTTACAAGGTGAAGATTCACAATCGCTTTTACTGGTAGCAACTCTTTAACCTGAAACCCACACTAGGGAATGATAGTTGGAGAATGAAAGTTTCAGTCCGATTGGTGGCTTTGGGACAATACTGACAGTCTTTATTTCAAACACTGAAAACAAGGACTGAAAATCTGAGGTCTTTCAGCTGCTGCCCACAAATCTCAGCACGTAGTGCCAACTGCTCTCCTGAGCATCACCATTTTAACACGTCGAGGACACTTTCTGTGCTCAAATTTCCCATGAAAAACAAGTTGTGCGGGAGGCTGGGGGGCACCTGTTCTAACACCTGCTGCAGTTGACATCTCCTCTCCCAAACACATGGCCGGTTAGCGCGTGATTTCCTGGTCTGGAAACAGAATAGAACTGTAAATCATTCTTCTCTGTGTATAAAGACACTGCATCTACTGCTCAGGCTCTACAGACTACAATAGTATTTACCAACACAGCTTCTAGACCAGTGATGGTCAAATTTCTTGATTTGGGGGGCTTAAAGAAAGGCCCCCCAAACATCACCAAAGGGCCGGACATAAACGTCAGACTGCGGACGTGGTACAGGAGACGGTCAGAGACTGCGGACGTGGTACAGGAGACGCCCAGAGACTGCGGACGTGGTACAGGAGACGGCCAGAGACTGCGGACGTGGTACAGGAGACGCCCAGAGACTGCGGACGTGGTACAGGAGACGGCCAGAGACCGCGGACGTGGTACAGGAAACGGCCAGAGACCGCGGACGTGGTACAGGAGACGGCCAGAGACCGCGGACGTGGTACAGGAGACGGCCAGAGACTGCGGACGTGGTACAGGAGACGGCCAGAGACTGCGGACGTGGTACAGGAGACGGCCAGAGACTGCGGACGTGGTACAGGAGACGGCCAGAGACTGCGGACGTGGTACAGGAGACGGTCAGAGACTGCGGACGTGGTACAGGAGACGGTCAGAGACTGCGGACGTGGTACAGGAGACGGTCAGAGACTGCGGACGTGGTACAGGAGACGGTCAGAGACTGCGGACATGGTACATATAGGAGTTGTTGGAGACTACTGCCATGCTTCAGGAGACAGTCCTAGACTGGAGACATATGTGCTTGCCAGAAATCACTGCTATAACAGGGTAATATGGACATTGGGATTAGTGTATGCAGGGGTCCCGAGGGCCGCACATAAAGTGCCAAAAGGGTCACATGCCACCGCTGGGCCAGAAGTTGGGCACGGGGTTCTAGACAACCTGGAAAACTTGAATCTAGTTGGATACCACTGATTCCATTTATACAGAGAAAGAATACCCTGGGTAGTGTCTGGTCACATGTCGTGTGTCCGGAGTTCTACTTCGTGAATTACTGAGCCTGATCACCCCCAAGTGTCCTGAGATCAGATATTCCCATGTTTGTTGCTGGTCTGAGGACTCACCAAGAAGAGAAAGAAAGATAAAGAGCACAGCCCTGGACCCATTAAAGTGTTACTAAACCCACAACAGTACAATCAGTCTGTAGATGCAGTAAAGTTGCTTGTTATACTCCCTGTGCGACCTAAGGGGTCAATCCTCCACATTGTGTAAAAAGGCTGTTTGATCCTGTCTTCTCTGATCCTCCCCTTCTACTGTCCCCAATCCATCTGCTGATAGCACAGAGCCCTAGGAGACACTCTGCATATCCTCAGTTTGGTGTGTATTGCTAGAGAATTTATTTTTTTTATGAGGGTGCATGTAATCAGCACAGGGGCAATCAAAGCTGTCCAGACAGAGGGTCAGGGGTCATGCAGCTTCATAGGACAGTCAGAAGAGAATGAAAACTCCTCCTACAAGCTTTAATCAGTGCTCAGCTGGACGATGGTAGAAGTCAAAAGACTTCTCTAACCGCTGATAAGAAAAAGGTATTTAGTGTTTTTTTACTAAAATAATTGCATTTCTTTGTTCTGTGTACCAGGGGAGAACAGATATAGTGAATGCAGGGTCCGGGCAGAGCGGATATAGTGAATGTAGGGTCCGGGGAGAACAGATATAGTGAATGCAGGGTCCGGGGAGAACAGATATAGTGAATGCAGGGTCCGGGGAGAACAGATATAGTGAATGCAGGGTCCGGGCAGAGCGGATACAGTGAATGCAGGGTCCGGGCAGAGTGGATACAGTGAATGCAGGGTCCGGGGAGAGCGGATATAGTGAATGCAGGGTCCGGGGAGAGCGGATATAGTGAATGCAGGGTCCGGGGAGAGCGGATATAGTGAATGCAGGGTCCGGGGAGAGCGGATATAGTGAATGCAGGGTCCGGGGAGAGCAGATATAGTGAATGCAGGGTCCGGGGAGACCAGATATAGTGAATGCAGGGTCCGGGGAGACCAGATATAGTGAATGCAGGGTCCGGGGAGAGCAGATATAGTGAATGCAGAGTCCGGGGTTTAGTAACACTAACTGTCTTAAAATCAGAAAAGCTAAAATACTAAGCTAAACAAAAAAAACACACAAAACAAAAGCACGCGGTTTGTCTGGATATGCACTTTAAACATAGAGCCTCGACTACTGATCTGGATGCAGTGAAATGATTGTAACAAGAGGACTCCAAAACACATGGAAGTTAAAACATTCCAAACAACTTTAAATATTTAGTTCTCACTGAAGCTACACTTCTTTATAATATTTATCGAACCTATTAAAACAGTTTGAGATTCTTGTCTACATGATTGTTTGGAAGCTGCCATGTTGGTCTGAGAGGCTAGAGCCACACACAAACAAATGAATGACAGATACAGAGCTTTTCCATACCTCCCTACAGCTCAACTGCATAATACAGCGAAAAAGAATTGTTGGAAAGTTGTAAAATTATAATTCCAGATTTTAAAACTAGTAATTGTACAACTTAAAATAAAACGCAGATAACCTATAAGCTTCAACGCACCATGAAAATCCGCATACCCTGGATATAGTGCTTAATATCATACCAACACTGGTAGGTTTTGTCGCGGCCCACCACGGACATTGTGGCGGCCCACCACGGGCATTGTGGCGGCCCACCACGGGCATTGTGGCGGCCCAACACTGGCATTGTGGCGGCCCAACACTGGCATTGTGGCGGCCCAACACTGGCATTGTGGCGGCCCAACACTGGCATTGTGGCGGCCCAACACTGGCATTGTGGCGGCCCAACACTGGCATTGTGGCGGCCCAACACTGGCATTGTGGCGGCCCAACACTGGCATTGTGGCGGCCCAACACTGGCATTGTGGCGGCCCAACACTGGCATTGTGGCGGCCCAACACTGGCATTGTCGCGGCCCAACACTGGCATTGTCGCGGCCCAACACTGGCATTGTCGCGGCCCAACACTGGCATTGTCGCGGCCCAACACTGGCATTGTCGCGGCCCAACACTGGCATTGTCGCGGCCCAACACTGGCATTGTCGCGGCCCAACACTGGCATTGTCGCGGCCCAACACTGGCATTGTCGCGGCCCAACACTGGCATTGTCGCGGCCCAACACTGGCATTGTCGCGGCCCAACACTGGCATTGTCGCGGCCCAACACTGGCATTGTCGCGGCCCAACACTGGCATTGTCGCGGCCCAACACTGACATTGTCGCGGCCCAACACTGACATTGTCGCGGCCCAACACTGACATTGTCGCGGCCCAACACTGACATTGTCGCGGCCCAACACTGACATTGTCGCGGCCCAACACTGACATTGTCGCGGCCCAACACTGACATTGTCGCGGCCCAACACTGACAACAGTCACATCCTCCATTTAAAGCTGAACTGTGGACACAAGAAGTTTCATTTAAATATATCCCTCAACAGGATATAAAACTACTCTGTGTGCACCAAATACCTTTGCAAACCAAGGTATTACCTAGTAAATGTAGCAGTGATGTTCACACATCCTGTGCAAAGAGCGGAGCTGTGGGAGGGGCCCACACTACAGGCTTTCTGCAAAAAACTACAGGAGGGGGCGGAGACCAGACCAGTCACCCTGCACATGTACAAAGAGCAGCAGTGACTGGTCTTCCTTACAGGAAGTTCCTGCACATGTTTCCCACAGGATTACTGCACAGATCTGGAAGAAATATGCAAAACACAACACGAAGAACACAGTAAGAATACACATTACAAATGTGTTTGAACAATTTTTGCTTATCCCAAACTTCAGTTCTGATTTGAGTTAAGAGACTGTTCTAGAACAATCTGTGATTTAAAGAGTAACTCCACTTTTGCTGAGAAAAAAAAACCAAAAAAACAAAACCCCACAACATTCTCCTCTACGTGATCTATGTACATTGCAGGGATTTTATATCACTTTGCTGCAGATTCCTACCTTTTGTTATTTTGTGTCTGTGCAAAAAAAAAAAAAAAAGTGAATTGGAGTAACTGTACAAGTGCAGCAGCTAACTGATAATTATGGAGCTCTAATGAGGAAAGTGGCAGGGTCTGCATCCCTTTAGCCATGGTGTCCCACCAAAAATGATATTTGTGTTGCTCAAATTCTGATTTGCATCCTCTGGGAAAATCAGTGAGCCAATCACGCAAGCAGGAAATGACATTTGTGGGGACAGTTGTGAACACGGTGTACAAAACGCCTCCAGGTGGCCATATTGCATTTTACAGAAAATGATAGGACTGCAGATTGAAAAGGAAAGGTCATTTTTAATAACATTCAATTATAATACGACGTGTATAGCAATTGTATATGCTAGATTGGTATTTTATTTCCCCAAAAAAGTGAAGTTACCCTTTAAATTCTCGGTCAACAATTTATTGGGGATCCTGAAGCCACTCTGTCCAATCTATTAGCCAGTATTAAAAAGTGTGAGTTAGAAACGATATATTTTTGACACACTTGCTGGGATCCTGTCCAGCCTCAGTTTCGACCATCTTAGGCTCACAAAGGCTCCATACCACATACTACGGCAGTACCATACAGCAGAAGGCCTTGCTTAGGGCAGGGAAAGTGCAGCTCTGTAAAGTAACCAAATGGCAACGAATCGGCACTCGTCTGTCCGCAGAGATCGTTCACGCCTCGCTGGTTGCCATTTATTATTTATTTCAGGTACTTCTATAGCGCCATCAATTTACGCAGCTCCTTACATATATATTGTACATTCACATCAGTCCCTGACTGTCAAGGGGCGTACAATCTAAGGTCCCCAAGATCATAAATACACATACTAGGGCCAATTTAGACAGGAGCCAATTAACCTGCCAGCATGTCTTGGAGTGTGGAAGGGAAGGGAACCGGAGTGTGGAAGGGAAGGGAACCGGAGTGTGGAAGGGAAGGGAACCGGAGTGTGGAAGGGAAGGGAACCGGAGTGTGGAAGGGAAGGGAACCGGAGTGTGGAAGGGAAGGGAACCGGAGTGTGGAAGGGAAGGGAACCGGAGTGTGGAAGGGAAGGGAACCGGAGTGTGGAAGGGAAGGGAACCGGAGTGTGGAAGGGAAGGGAACCGGAGTGTGGAAGGGAAGGGAACCGGAGTGTGGAAGGGAAGGGAACCGGAGTGTGGAAGGGAACCGGAGTGTGGAAGGGAACCGGAGTGTGGAAGGGAACCGGAGTGTGGAAGGGAACCGGAGTGTGGAAGGGAACCGGAGTGTGGAAGGGAACCGGAGTGTGGAAGGGAACCGGAGTGTGGAAGGGAACCGGAGTGTGGAAGGGAACCGGAGTACCTAGAGGAAACCCATTAAGACACAGAGAACATGCAAACTCCAGGCAGGTGGCGACCATGGTTGGGATTCGAACCAATGACCCTAGTACTGCCAAGCGGAAGTGCTAACCACTTAGCCACTGTGCTGCCCTATGGGTTGCTATGGGTTCATTAACAATCTCCTCCTTTGCAGTAAATCATGAAAGTGGAACAACAATGTATCTGAGCACCACAATCCAAAAGCACTATTCTATTCTCCTTGATTGTAAGCTCCCAGGATCAGGGCCCTCAATTCCCTCTTGTATTGTTACTGAATTGTCTCCCACTATAATGTAAAGCGTTGAGCAAACCGTTGGCGCCATAAATCCTGTATAATAATAATTCTATTCAGTTTTAGTATTCAAAGCAAACTCTCCCATCCATCCATGTCTCCATGCTTTCATCCGCAGAAGAATCACTTAGAAAAACACTCCCCCTGTGCATTTCTGGCTGTGGCCATCTTGATTAAGGGCAGATGATTCATGGAGCAATAACTTCCTGGAATCCATCTGCCCTTAGCTCAGGCATATAGGCAGGAGGGTGTGCTTAGCTGAGAAAACCCCTCCTCCCTTCCTGAAGACTCTTGGGATGTATGACATCATTTGCCTAGGCATGGAAACCAGGAAGAGACTAACGAAATGTAAATTATAACAGGTAAATATAATATACGTTCCTATCCATTTCCTAATGCTAGCAGCATAAGGATTCCAACGAGTCAATGTTGATTGTGAGAATGATGTTCCACTTTCAGTACATTTGTAAGGGCAGATGATTCATGGAGCAATAACCCCCTGGAATCCATCTGCCCTTCGCTCAGGCATATAGGCAGGAGGGTGTGCTTAGCTGAGAAAACCCCTCCTCCCTTCCTGAAGACTCTTGGGATGTATGACATCATTTGCCTAGGCATGGAAACCAGGAAGAGACTAACGAAATGTAAATTATAACAGGTAAATATAATATACGTTCCTATCCATTTCCTAATGCTAGCAGCATAAGGATTCCAACGAGTCAATGCTGATTGTGAGAATGAAGTTCCACTTTCAGTACATTTGTTGACATGATTACAAATCTCTTTACATTCATTAGTGCACTTTATAAAACAGTGTGCCTCTACAGTCACTTAGAAAACAGACTAGGCTTCATGCATTCTCCAGGCTGCGTTTTGTGGGAAGTACTGATTATGAACGGCTACCAAAAACCATACACTGAAAATACTGCAATATCACCGACACGTGAGAATACCGGGGAAACAGATCCAAACGAGAGATTTGACAAACAGCATTTGCCCCCCTCCCGACTGCATCAAAACGCCAGGACTAGCAGCTGTATAATGCTGAATGTAAACAGTGTATTTGTGACTGTTTCCTCGCTAAGCACTCCATACTCTGCTTGACAACAGCAGCTAGGATCCTTGTGCGTGCACGGCAAGCTGCAAATTTTTTTTTTTTATATATATATATATAAAATTTCCCCCAATTCTGACCCAAGTGGGTGACAACACACCAAGTGATGCTATTAATCTGACAAACTGGTGAGATACCCAAACGCAGCATCTATACCATAAGTACGGCGTAGTGGTACCCAGCCTCCGCTCGCTCCGAGTTATCGGTCGCTGTAAGCGTGGATATACAGCACACCTCTGCACGCTGCAGCTACAATGCTTCGGCACGCACAAAATGTGCCTCCCACCCCCACCCACCCCACCACCCCCCCCCCCCCATCATCAGAAACATGCACAAGGCTGTAGGAACCCCTCAAAGTGGTTTTTGCAGTGTACCTGGCAGCAGCAGGACACAAGTCCACTCCGCGCTAACGGCGATGGGAAGGGGCAGGCTGTGTGTGAGGCATGTGCTGGGCTCTGGCGCTGCAGCGGTTAATAAAATAAAGCATCAGTACTCTCCTCGCTGCCACATCCCACAAACACACATCTCATCATACAAGAGGGCGACATGTTCTGGGCTCTCAGGGATACACTGCTGCAATCTCCCTGACCACGGGTGCCGGCACAAAACATGGCATCCTTTGTGCTGTTTAAAAATCTCATTTAAAAATTAGATTTTAAAGAGAAAAAAAAAAAAAAGGGGGGGGGGGGTGATGGGAAGAACTTCCCAATTTTAGGGCTGTGTGTATGTCAAAGCCTGCCATGACTGCACGTTTTTTGTTTTTTTTTCCCCTGCAAAATGCTCTGCGATTGCACACTGTTATCAATCAGTCTTTTGTAAGTGCCACAGATTCCCCGAGCAGCGAGCAGAAGGGCACAAATGTTCCCGTGCATGCCTCTGCAGACTCACCTCTAACATTTCCTCTGCTATGGCAACAGGCTCCCTATTGGTTAGCACAAATGCTACTTCCAGCCAATCCTCGCGGCCGCTCTGCGGTGATGCATGTTGCTAGGTTATATATGATGCAGTGAATGATTATGCCCAAACAAAGAGAGGAAGCCGAGCAGTTGAGGCACTCCAAAAATACCCCTCTTTTCAAAGCCACTGCTCCTTCCAGGAACATGCAGATATAAATAACGCACTGCAGTTACCAATCCCGATCCGTAACCAATATCCAAACGAATCAGATGGGCCCCCCACGAGCCGGCAGCCAAAATTTTCCACTGGCAATTTGCCACCTTAAACAGACATGTTAAAAAAAAGTGCTCTCAGATCAGATGTCCTTCCCCCCCCCCCCCCCCACCCCTTAAAGCAGGATGAAGCACGTGGGACTGTCACTTGCTGCAAGACGCACTGCAACTACATCTATACCAGCAGTGCTCTGCTCTTTAACCACTTCACTGCCGGGCTGGAGTCAGCAAAGTGCCCATTCGGAGCAGCTTCCACCTAATAAATCTAAGCGGGGCTCGCGTCTGTGGTTTTAGGAGAAGCGTCCCTTCGCTTCACCCCGTCCGGGCAAACTAAATATGCAGACTTGGCGTGTTTTCACTCCGACACAACTCTCCTGAATTTCTTTGCTCCCTGGCTACACAAAGCACAACCCCCCCAAGAGAAACATAACTCAAAAGCACAGCACAGTCTGAGACATTTTCAAAAGATTTGCAAGGCATTTACATGATCAGATGCAGTGGATTCCAGCCCAAAACTGCCGCTATACACAAGCAGATGGCATGTCACACTGCACCCCCTCCAATCTTGTATGCAGAAGGAGGTGACAATTTGGAAGTGGTGGTCCATATGGTAGGGACGCCAGACTTCTGACAATTAAAAAAATATAATTATATATATATATATATATATATATATATATATATATATATATATATATATATACACATATACATACACACAGAGCAGGGCCCTCCTAACCCTCTTGTATTGAACTGTATTGTCTCCCATTATATTGTAAAGCGCTGAGCAAACTGTTGCCGCTATATAAATCCTGTATAATAATGTACATTATATATATATATATATATATACACACACACACACACACACACATACATACATACACACACTATATATACATATATATATATACACACACACACACACACATATATACACACACTATATATACATATACACACTATATATACATATACATACACACATACATATACATACATACACACATACATACATATACATACATACACACATACATACATATACATACATATATATATATATATATATATATACACACACACACACACACACACACACACACACACATACATACACACATATATATACATACACACACACACACACACACACATATATATATACACACACTATATATCTCTATCAGGGTGAATACTATTATTATTATTATTGTACAGGATTTATATATTATTATAATACAGGATTTATATATTATTATTATAATACAGGAATTATATATTATTATTATACAGGATTTATATATTATTATTATACAGGATTTATGGCGCCAACAGTTTGCTCAGCGCTTTACAATATAAAGAGAGACAATACAGCAACAATACAGTTCAATACAAGAGGGTTAGGAGGGCCCTGCCCCTTGGAGCTTACAATACAATTTAGATCACTAGCGGAAAGGCTTGATTTAAATCATAATTTTTAAAGAGCATCTCAGTCCCGCAGCAGCTCCTCCTCTGACCCGCTGTTGACTCTCTTCACAGTCCCGTTCACTGTAATGGGATGGCTGGTGATGCGATAGGGACACAAGGTGAGGGACGTGGCGGCAGCAGGGGAGTGGATGCCCGCTAACAGGCGCTGCCATGATGGATCTGAAATGACAGGTGCTCTTTAAATGTAAGGAATCCGACTCGTTCTTGCTGGTAGTTAGAATCTTTAATATTTTCAAACGAGATGAAGGTTTCCTTTTTAGAATAATAAGGTGTCAGGTTAGTAAAACGGCGATATCAGAGCCGATTTTAGGTTAATCGCACAAAGCTGGAGAACGACTCCAATTCTTTTATTTCTTGTTTTTTTCTCCTGGTTACTGTGAAATTGTGTGAATGCATCAATGCAGCGCGTGTGATCTCAGCTGGCAGAGCTTGGATTCATTGAATGAGTTTACCAAAAATGTAAATATTGCAGAATATACTGCCTCATGGTACATAACTGGGTTCCATTTCATGCTGAATGTACTCAATTATTAATGTGTCTTAAATAAAATATATATATATATATACATACACATATACAGTCAGGTCCATAAATATTGGGACATCGACACAATTCTAACATTTTTGGCTCTATACACCACCACAATGGATTTGAAATGAAACAAACAAGATGTGCTTTAACTGCAGACTGTCAGCTTTAATTTGAGGATATTTACATCCAAATCAGGTGAACGGTGTAGGAATTACAACAGTTTGCATATGTGCCTCCCACTTGTTAAGGGACCAAAGGTAATGGGACAATTGGCTTCTCAGCTGTTCCATGGCCAGGTGTGTGTTATTCCCTCATTATCCCAATTACAATGAGCAGATAAAAGGTCCAGAGTTCATTTCAAGTGTGCTATTTGCATTTGGAATCTGTTGCTGTCAACTCTCAAGATGAGATCCAAAGAGCTGTCACTATCAGTGAAGCCATCATTAGGCTGAAAAAACAAAACAAACCCATCAGAGAGATAGCAAAAACATTAGACGTGGCCAAAACAACTGTTTGGAACATTCTTAAAAAGAAGGAACGCACCGGTGAGCTCAGCAACACCAAAAGACCCGGAAGACCACGGAAACCAACTGTGGTGGATGACCGAAGAATTCTTTCCCTGGTGAAGAAAACACCCTTCACAACAGTTGGCCAGATCAAGAACACTCTCCAGGAGGTAGGTGTATGTGTGTCAAAGTCACCAATCAAGAGAAGACTTCACCAGAGTGAATACAGAGGGTTCACCACAAGATGGAAACCATTGGTGAGCCTCAAAAACAGGAAGGCCAGATTAGAGTTTGCCAAACGACATGTAAAAAAGCCTTCACAGTTCTGGAACAACATCCTATGGACAGATGAGACCGACATCAACTTGTACCAGAGTGATGGGAAGAGAAGAGGATGGAGAAGGAAAGGAACTGCTCATGATCCTAAGCATACCACCTCATCAGTGATCATGGTGGTGGTAGTGTCATGGCGTGGGCATGTATGGCTGCCAATGGAACTGGTCCTCTTGTATTTATTGATGATGTGACTGCTGACAGAAGCAGCCGGATGAATCGTGAAGTGTTTCGGGAATATTATCTGCTCATATTCAGCCAAATGCTTCACAACTCATTGGACGCTTCACAGTGCAGATGGACAATGACCCAAAGCAGACTGCAAAAGCAACCAAGGAGTTTTTTAAGGGAAAGAAGTGGAATGTTATGCAATGGCCAAGTCAATCACCTGACCTGAATCCGATTGAGCATTTCACTTGCTGAAGACAAAACTGAAGGGAAAATGCCCCAAGAACAAGCAGGAACTGAAGACAGTTGCAGTAGAGGCCTGGCAGAGCATCACCAGGGATGAAACCCAGCGTCTGGTGATGTCTATGCGTTCCAGACTTCAGACTGTAATTGACTGCAAAGGATTTGCAACCAAGTATTAAAAAGTGAAAGTTTGATTTATGATTATTATTCTGTCCCATTACTTTTGGTCCCTTAACAAGTGGGAGGTACATATGCAAACTGTTGTAATTCCTACACCGTTCACCTGATTTGGATGTAAATACCCTCAAATTAAAGCTGACAGTCTGCAGTTAAAGCACATCTTGTTCGTTTCATTTCAAATCCATTGTGGTGGTGCATAGAGCCAAAAATGTTAGAATTGTGTCGATGTCCCAATATTTATGGACCTGACTGTACATATATATATATATATATATATATATACACACACACACACACTAAATACAAATTTATACACTTTACATTAAACCTAAAACCAAAAATGAAATCTATTGCAGCTTACCATGTCATTAGATGTGGTGGCTGCATTCATTTTCCTTTTTTAGGCTCCCCCTTCACTTTTCACCTGGTGATCTGGCCAGTAACACACCTCCTGTATTAGAGTGCCCCCACTCTGAAGGGGGGAGTACAGGGGGCATTGTCAGTCTGGGGGGAGGGGAGACATACATGTACTAGAGGATTTAGATATACTAACAAATTGAAGCCAAACTCCACCTCACACTACAGTCACAAGGAATTACAACAGATTTTTTCTTTTGGTATAAGGCCCCATTCACATCTGGGCATCGCAACAATTCTGCCCACAATTGAAATATACTCTGCGGAAAATTACAAAATCGCATCATGACTGTTCAGCTGTCATTTTTCTTCAGTGGCACCAAAACACGTGCGTTCTGCCATGACCGATGCACGATAAATTACGTGGTAAGGGAGAATGTCACAAACACACCGAGGATCACCAATACGGGTCCAAAAGTTTTAATAAACGATCACATAGTTACAGCGAGGCAACGTTTCGGAGTCTCGCAGGACCCCTTCATCAGGCACGTGTCACATAGCTTTGAAATCAGGCATTTGAGGGGCGTTAATGATCCTCAAACGCCTATGAAAATGATACACATGGCAGCACACAGTGCTGTTCACACTGAAGAGTTAGCATTGCGTCAAAATTGATGCCTCATGTCCAGTTAGGAGTTGAAGCCTCCCATTCAAGTCTATGGCGATGCTCCTCAAGCACCTGGCAGGCGTTAATACCATTAAGTTCATTATAGGTGTTAGTGGTGCGGTTTTAATGCTTGTAAAACGCCTCAAAACAGTGCATAGGGCGTTTGGGGATCGTTTTTAACGCTTGTAAAACGCCTTACGCCTGTCAAACGCTACAGGGGCGTTTGAGAAGAAGTGTGAACAAGCCCTAATACCACTTTAATGCTTTCCAAAAGAAGTTTTATTGAATCAGATATTTTATTCTGAGCTGTAGGAAAATGCTACATGACATACTACATTGTCTGACAGGGGTCATATTTAAAGGGCCAGTCCATATGAAAGCGATTATTCAGTTAGTGGAGGAAAGTCAATGAGGACTTCTTATATCCTTGCAAGCCCCTCCTACATATCCTAGCACGCCCCTCCTACATATCCCAGCACGCCCCTCCTACATATCCCAGCACGCCCCTCCTACATATCCCAGCACGCCCCTCCTACATATCCCAGCACGCCCCTCCTACATATCCCAGCACGCCCCTCCTACATATCCCAGCACGCCCCTCCTACATATCCCAGCACGCCCCTCCTACATATCCCAGCACGCCCCTCCTACATATCCCAGCACGCCCCTCCTACATATCCCAGCACGCCCCTCCTACATATCCCAGCACGCCCCTCCTACATATCCCAGCACGCCCCTCCTACATATCCCAGCACGCCCCTCCTACATATCCCAGCACGCCCCTCCTACATATCCCAGCACGCCCCTCCTACATATCCCAGCACGCCCCTCCTACATATCCCAGCACGCCCCTCCTACATATCCCAGCACGCCCCTCCTACATATCCCAGCACGCCCCTCCTACATATCCCAGCACGCCCCTCCTACATATCCCAGCACGCCCCTCCTACATATCCCAGCACGCCCCTCCTACATATCCCAGCACGCCCCTCCTACATATCCCAGCACGCCCCTCCTACATATCCCAGCACGCCCCTCCTACATATCCCAGCACGCCCCTCCTACATATCCCAGCACGCCCCTCCTACATATCCCAGCACGCCCCTCCTACATATCCCAGCACGCCCCTCCTACATATCCCAGCACGCCCCTCCTACATATCCCAGCACGCCCCTCCTACATATCCTAGCACGCCCCTCCTACATATCCTAGCACGCCCCTCCTACATATCCTAGCACGCCCCTCCTACATATCCTAGCAAGCCCCTCCTACATATCCTAGCAAGCCCCTCCTACATATCCTAGCAAGCCCCTCCTACATATCCTAGCAAGCCCCTCCTACATATCCTAGCAAGCCCCTCCTACCACGATTTCCGTCTCTGTTCCTGCCCACCTTGGAATTCCATTCCCTCCAGTCATATTATGAAAATTTGCATTGGGAATTCCGGTTTTGTAAGGTAAAGTAGCAACAGACAGAGCGGGATATTCTCATAATGCATGCAGACCAGGACATGAAAATCCAGAAATCTCATGGGAGAGTTCAAGAGACATACAAAAGCCATTAGCTAAACTTACTATCCAAAATCAACTAAAAGCTGAAAAATCCACACCGGGTGGTCAGATCCTTTAACACTTTTCCACCAGTCAGTTAAAAAAAAAAAAAGGGGGGGCGGGGGGCGGCACAACATAAACATATGAGGCGGTATAACTGAGTTTCAAGACTAGTTTTGTAACACGCCAACAGATGACAGCACAGGGCTGAGTGCACAGTCACAGGGAGCACCGACCTTCGTAAGTCAGTGTGTCAATAGACATTGTCCTGTGTACAACTTGTGCTATTCTGACCACATCCACATATTATTATACAGGATTTATGGCGCCAACAGTTTGCTCAGCGCTTTACAATATAAAACGGGAGACAACACAGCAACAATACAGTTCAATACAAGAGGGTTAGGAGGGCCCTGATCCTGGGAGCTTACAATCTAGGAGGGAGGGGCTAGTGGTACAAAAGGTAGTAATTGTGGGGGATGGACTGGTTGGAAGAGTAGAAGATTCCATTATTAGCTGAGGGCAGGATAGGCTTCCCTGAAGAGATAGGTTTTCAGAGATCGCCTAAAAGTGAGCAGAGTAGGCGGTAGTCTGATAGATTGGGGTAGAGAGTTCCAGAGGATGGGGGAGGCTCTAGAGAAGTCCAGGAGACGAGCATGGGAGGAAGACACAAGGGATCTAGAGAGCAGGAGGTTGTACGAGGAGTGGAGAGTACGGTTTGAGTGATATTTAGAGACAAGACTGGTGATGTAATTTGGGGCAGAGTTATAAATGGCTTTATATGTTATTGAATTTTATTTGTTGGGCAATGGGAGGCCAGTGGAGGGATTGGCAGAGAAGGGTGCAGGACACTGAGTGGAGGCCAGTGGAGGGATTGGCAGAGACGGGTGGAGGACACTGAGTGGAGGCCAGTGGAGGGATTGGCAGAGACGGGTGGAGGACACTGAGTGGAAGCCAGTGGAGGGATTGGCAGAGACGGGTGGAGGACACTGAGTGGAAGCCAGTGGAGGGATTGGCAGAGACGGGTGGAGGACACTGAGTGGAGGCCAGTGGAGGGATTGGCAGAGACGGGTGGAGGACACTGAGTGGAAGCCAGTGGAGGGATTGGCAGAGACGGGTGGAGGACACTGAGTGGAGGCCAGTGGAGGGCTTCTGACCACGTTACCACGTCTGCTATTTCATCATGGACAGCAAGTTAGAACAAAGATCAAATCTCAGTGTTCCTCACTTCTCCCGAACACTCTATTGCCGCTCAGTGTACGGATCTTCCATATGCAGTGGAATTCTATAGGCTGCTACAGTTATTTTACATGGCTTTATACAGCACCAACAGCTCTTTACAACATAAAGGGAAACAGTACAGTTGCAATACAATTTAAAAAAAAAAAAGTTGAGGGTCAATGGTGATAATATGGCATGAGGAATCGGTTACTTCATGCCACAGATGTCTCCAATTTCTTGAAGTGACAGGCTGCAGAATTTTTAGTGTCATTAGTTTATCCAAGACAGGTGCACTTTAAAATAGCCCCTCCCAAAAAAAAAAAAATGCATTGCTTTGGATTTTCACACAAAGCTGAGAAAAGTTTTCAATTTGGACCATTAATTCCTGTTCTATTATACTTTGCAAACTTTCAGACTTTTTTTTTTTTTAAACTTACATGAAGTCTTTATTTGACAAGTTTCTGGGAATAATTTTTCAGTGGCTGCAGAATTGTATCGGAGAAAGGTAAGAAATGTCATTACTACAAATGCTAAAAACTTTGCCGGAGTTTGGCTTAAAGCTGATCATAGATGATAATTTAGGACAAAAAAGAAAGTTCCGTTTTCTGATCATTAGTGGGTCAAATAGACATTCGTTTTCTACTGAAATGACAAGAAAATTCGATGGAGCGGGAAGGAACTTTTTTCTCGAATGAATTTCTCTGTGTGGTTTTTGATTGGTAAAGTCCATTCATTTTAAAAGCAAACAAAATTGATATTAAAAGCAAACAAAATCTTTCAAAAACATACAAAATGTTTTGAGAATTTTCATACAAATTTTCCAAAGACTTTTCCTAAGAATTTATGTTCAAAATTCTATTTATCCAAGGGACACTATTATTATTATTGTTATTATACAGTATTTATAAAGCGCCAATAGTTCGCTCAGCGCTGGACACTAAACTCCTATTTAAAAGATCTACTCAAGTATGTATTTGTAAAAGAAAAAAAAAAGGACATATTCCTTTCAACCGCCTCCAAACACCAGAACACGTGACTGCAAATAATGTACACTGCTTGTTCCATTCCAAGTAAACATAAGTGAGGCAGAAAAGGAGAGGTTCGGGAGCTCACTGAGGACATTACAAGGAGGCAGAAAAACACAATAAGAAACAAATCCATGAAAAGAAGGTTACAGACCATCAAAGCGCAACTTCACCCAAAAGGGGACGATCTACCACTTATCCCCAATTAGAATTATATCAGTACCTGCTCCCAATTTCTGCAGATTGCTGCGGCAGATCCACTGGAAGTTCTCCTCCCCCCCCCCCTACTCAACCTGCCTGCAACTCTCTGGGATACATCACAGGTCTCAGAAGGCTGTGGGACAATTCACAAAGTGCAGCGCGGCTCACGCATGCGCAGTCCGCTGTGCACCTGCAAGGTGTTAACATGCTGGTGCTGGGGACCCAAAGGCTGGTGAAGGACTGGCTCAGGTGAGGACAGCACTGGACCCTTGGAGAGGTAAATGTATGTCTAACGAAAGTCAGAAACTACAGTTTTTGTAGCTGCTGAATTAATTTTGCAATCTAGGCTGGAGCTCCTCTTTAAAGCAGAGTTCCACCTAAAAAAAAATAAACAAAAACTGTAGCTGCTGACTTTTAAAATAGAGCCACTTACCTGTCCCTCGGTCCAGCATTGTCCTCACCGCCGCTGGTTTCACCGGCTGTCTTCTCTCCCCGGTGCCAGCATCTTCATTGTAGGCACCCGGCTGTGACAGCTTACGGCTGCACAGACAGGCGCCCACTGCGCATGCGAATGGCCCCATAGTCTTCTGAGACCTGTCACGTGTCCCAGAAGGCTACGGGGAGGGAGGGGGGAGGACAACTTCCACTTCCGATCAGAAGTGGGAGGGGTACCTGTTAAATTCGGGTACCCGTTCCCCCCCCCCCCCCCACTCCCCAAAGGTGCCAATCCCCCAAAAACGCAATCTGCTGCGGGCAAAAAACATTCCTGACCCTTTCCAAAAACGGCACCAGTTGAACACACAAAAGATGTGAACTTGACCCGTAGGAAATCATATTAAATGGACTGTAATGAATTTTGGCAAATCTGAAAACGCACTGAAAATCACAGATGTGAACCTAGCCTTAGCCTGGGTTCACCCTTGTGCGGTGCGGCATATCACATGTGATACACAAACCAAACCGCATTCCTGTACAAATCACATGCGGATTCTGTGCGGTGCGATTTGAGCCATACATTTTGTATGGCTCAAATTGCACCGCATCAAAAAGGTACAGGACCCTTTTTATGGTCCGCACTAGAATCGGATCGCATTGGGGATTCACACCCATGCGATCTGATTCTGCACATCGGACCACATTTTGTGGACTGATTTCGGGGCGTTAAAGCGCAGCTCCACCCAAAAGGGGAAGTTCCGTTTTAAGCCTTTGTTCCCCCTCGCTGCCCATTAAGGATTGGCACTGATGGGGAGCGGGTTCTCGAAATTGACGGGTACCCGCTCCCACTTCTGCTGCAATCGCCTAGGCCAGGGGTAGGCAACCTGCGGCTCTAGCTGTTGTGGAACTACATTTCCCATGAGACATTGCAAAATTGACAGTTACAGCTATGACTTGCAGAGGCATGATGGAACTTGTAGTCCTGCAACAGCTGAAGAGCCGCAGGTTGCCTAGGCGATTGGAAGTTGTTCTCCCCGTAATCTTCCGGGACACGTGACAGGTCCCAGAAGACTACGGGGCCATTCACAAAGCGCAGCGCTTCTCGCACATGTGCAGTAGGCACCGGCTGTGAAGCTGTCACAGCCGGGTGCCCATACTGAAGATGCCGGCGCCAGGGAGAGAAGACAGCCGGTGAAACCAGCCGTGGTGGTGAGGACACCGCCAGACCGAGGGACAGGTAAGTGGCTGTATTTTAAAAGTCAGCAGCTACAGTTTTTGTAGCTGCTGACTTTTTATTTTTCTTCAGGTGGAACTCCGCTTTAACTTAACATACACACCAGCAGCAGTTTGCATTAATGGGGTGTGATTGTGATGCAGTGCAGAATTCGACAGAAACCGCTGAAATTCCAGTGTGAACCCGGGCTAAAGCTGAAGTTTGATACATAAATGTGGACTCTAAATGCCTGAAACACAAAATGGCCAGAGAAGCCAACTTACATCAACGGACAAGCCAGTTTTGGGTGGATTCCTGGTGAGGGAAACAGTACATAGTTCTCCATAAAAAAAAATGCTTGGGATAATTTATTGTCAGACCCATAATAATATCTAATGAAAGGTACAAGGTTGGATCAGAAGTTCATAGCAATTATTACTTTGCTAGAGAAAACAGACTGGTATCATATCAATTCCCACAGCAATACGTGCCTGAGAATGCCAGAAGACCGAGGAACATATTGGTGAAAGTGATATAATGGTGACACAGCTTATCCACATGCATCCCCCTGACCTATTTATTAAGCAGATAGCACACAGGATATGCAGGGAGACGGCAGCAGAGCCGAGTCCTGTAACATCACGCAGGTGCAAGGGACCAAGAGGAGCCGCTAACAATGACGACGGAGGGATGCAGAGCGCTGGGGTTAGGACGCTTGGTGTAGGTCACTGTAGTTTTCCGTCCATTCTAGGTGAAGAGGGTGAAAGTAAAGTGCTCCCTTGACAACAGAAAAGGATCAGAAAGAACTACAGATGGCTGTTGGACCCTGTCCAACCCTGGCAAAGCAGATTTTTAGGAGAAAATGGGAGCTGCCGCTTCCAGCTGGTGTTTAACCACTTCAAGTCCGGACACTTTCACCCCCTTCCAGTCCTGTAAGGATCCTCCTTATCAACTGATGTCATTGGTTGTCAGGATGCCGGCTGCCTGCACAGCATCCTAGTTTGCCCCACCCATGCCTCTCTCCATCAGTGCTGGGGTCACATTAACTCAGTGATGGAGAAAAACTGAGGGGGAAGAGAAACATTGAATACTAGTCAGTACCAGTGTGCAAAAGTGTATTTGCTATGGAAGAATAAATCGCCTAATGGTTAGCACTTCTGCCTGGCAGTACCAGGGTCGCTGGTTCGAATCCCAACCATGGCACCACCTGCCTGGAGTTTGCATGTTCTTCCTGTGACTGCGTGGGTTTCCTCCGGGTACTCCGGTTTCCTCCCACACTCCAAAGACATGCTGGTAGGTTTATTGACTCCTGTCTAAATTGTCCCTAGTATGTGTATGTATGAATGTGAGTTAGGGACCTTAGACTGTACACCCCTTGAGGGTTGGGGATCTTAGATTGTACACCCCTTGAGGGTTGGGGATCTTAGATTGTACACCCCTTGAGGGTTGGGGAATGATGTGAATGTTCAATATATATGTAAAGCAATCCGCAAATTGACGGTGCTATAGAAGTACCTGAAATAAACATTGAGTGTCTCGTGTGGATGTTGCTGCATTATATAAAAACTATTTATTTATTTATCGAGTTTATATAGCGCCAAAGGGTTTGCTCACAATAGAGGGGGGGACAATACATGAAACAGTACAGTAACATCAAACAGCACACGAGGGGTTAGAGGGCCCTACTCTTTCGAGCTTACAATCTAGGAGGGAGGGGGTAGTGGTACAGGAGGAAATGGCTGTGGGGGATGGAGTGGTAGGAGGAGGGAAGGGCAGCGGCTGTTAGGTGAGGGTGGGGTAGGCTTCCCTGAAGAGGTGGGTTTTCAGGGAGCGCCTGAAGGTGAGGAGGGAAGGTGACAGTCTGATGGATTGGGGTAGTGAGTTCCAGAGGATGGGGGAGGACCTGGAGAAGTCTTGCAGTCGTGCGTCGGAGGAGGCCTCAGGACTGTCCACAATTTCAATGGGTGCCTCAGGACTGCCCACAATTTCAATGGGTGCCTCAGGACTGCCCACAATTTCAATGGGTGCCTCAGGACTGCCCACAATTTCAATGGGTGCCTCAGGACTGTCCACAATTTCAATGGGTGCCTCAGGACTGTCCACAATTTCAATGGGTGCCTCAGGACTGTCCACAATTTCAATGGGTGCCTCAGGACTGTCCACAATTTCAATGGGTGCCTCAGGACTGTCCACAATTTCAATGGGTGCCTCAGGACTGTCCACAATTTCAATGGGTGCCTCAGGACTGTCCACAATTTCAATGGGTGCCTCAGGACTGCCCACAATTTCAATGGATGCCTCAGGACTGCCCACAATTTTAATGGGTGCCTCAGGACTGCCCACAATTTTAATGGGTGCCTCAGGACCGTCCACAATTTTAATGGGTGCCTCAGGACTGTCCACAATTTCAAAGGGTGCCGTGATTGAAAAAAGGTTGAGGAACACTGGTTTATAGGGTCCATACCAAGTTATTGTACCCATTTCCGTCAGGCTCCTGCTGATCTGGATTTTGGAAGACAAGCCGGCCATGATGAAAATACAAATCCATCCAGCAAATAGACAGGACTGAAGACCTGGTCAAACAAGAACCACACTGGCAAGTAGGAGGTGGCACACCATCATGCAGACTTCCATCTATCACTAGATGTAGCAAGCAATTGGTGGTCTCACACTTATTACTGAATAAAGGATAATAGAAAAGTGGAGTTGCAACAAAGTGGAAAAAAACAACACTCTGCAGTTGCCTGTCGCTAGCCTGTGAACTTTGAGTCACTGATCTGGAACTTGCGGTCAGAGAAGTCACAGCTCCATGTACCTGAAGAGCCTTCATAAACATTACAACTACTAACAAGTGTCTATTGTTAAATACTATTATTATACAGGATTTATTATTATTATTATTACAGGATTTATTATTATATTATACAGGATTTATATATTATCATTATACAGGATTTATATATTATCATTATACAGGATTTATATATTATCATTATACAGGATTTATATATTATTATTATACAGGATTTATATATTATTATTATACAGGATTTATATATTATTATTATACAGGATTTATATATTATTATTATACAGGATTTATATATTATTAATATACAGGATTTATATATTATTAATATTATACAGGATTTATATATTATTATTATTATTATTATTATACAGGATTTATTATTATTATTATACAGGATTTATTATTATTATTATACAGGATTTATTATTATTATTATACAGGATTTATATATTATTATTATACAGGATTTATATATTATTATTATTATTATACAGGATTTATATATTATTATTATTATACAGGATTTATATATTATTATTATTATACAGGATTTATATATTATTATTATACAGGATTTATATATTATTATTATACAGGATTTATGGCACCAACAGTTTGCTCAGCGCTTTACAATATAATGGGAGACAATACAGCAACAATACAGTTCAATACAAGAGGGTTAGGAGGGCCCTGATCCTGGGAGCTTACAATCTAAGATAATATCCATCTCCAGGCAAAGCAAACCCCACTTTCCTGTCCCCCCCCCCCCCCAACCGCTTTCATGTTTTGTTTTTCTTAATAAAGCTGTAAAAACCCTTTTTTACCGACCTGTCCGCTATCATGTGTTGCCCACCAGCGCCTCCTCCAGGAGATGAGCCGCCATGCAGTCTGTGCCACCTGATCATGACATCACACTATGCAGTCTCTTAGAGCCCAAGAGGACCCCGCCACTGGGCATCCAATAAGAAGTGTCCATGTCACCCAGGTAGCAATGTGGTCACCTGGAAAAGGATCCTCCCAGACCACAGAGAGAAGATAGACTCTTGACTTTTGTTAAATAAAAGGGTGTTTAGAATTTTCTTAAATAAATTTATTAGTTGGAGGGGATGCCTGAAGATCACCCTTAAAGCCCCTAAAGTTCAGCTTTACCAAAAAAAACACCTCTGCAGATACGCAACGTCCGCACAAGACAGACAAGCTGTGCAGCTTTGACTGAATGATGCCCTTGCTATAGCTATAGGCCATTTGTGTACCTCGAGAAGCCCAACTGGAAGATGCCCGGGATGTTGCTGAGAGGCCCAGCTGTTACTGTTTCCCTTGATTATCACAAGAGTTCTTTCTCTGATTCACCTCCCCCCCCCGATGCGCTCTCTCTGAGCTTGGCATTGGAGGACACACTCCTGTGATGGTGGAGGTGAACAGCGATAGCTGGGCCTCTCTTAGCAACATCCTTAGCAACGTCTTGGGTGTTTACCAGTCAGGAGGAATGTAAATGGCATATACCTATAGAGAGGGCTGTGAATAAGGGGGTACCACCAGTCCTCCTGTATGGGCCCAGGCAGAATTGGATGTGGGCAGGGAGGATAATCAGCACACCTTTTGGGGCAAGGGGGGAATACTGGAACCGATTCCCTGTATGGCACTCCCTGCAGCAGCTGAAAGATGGATTCTTCTTCTCTTCCTCCCAGCTGTTGCAGAGATAGCCATGCAGGGAATCAGTTGCAATAATTCCCCTCCCCCCGCTGCACCCATCACCCTCCCTGTGCACCATACGTTTCCCTCTGCTGTCCGGGTCCCTCTGTGTGCCCCCACCCCTGCAGTGCTTCCGGCTTCCCTCCTCTGCATCCCACTGGCAGCTGCCAGCACACAATAGGATCCTTCAGAATGGAGAATGGGGGAAGGGTCCAGTAAATATGTCACATTTACTAGTCCCTTTCTTTCCTGAATGAACACAATGAGTGATCAGTACCAATTACTTACTGTGTTCATTCATAACTGAAGTATCGTAAACAGGTTTCTTTTTGGATGTGGCCCTGTCAGGTTGGCTGTAAGGGGCCCGTGGTTTCTAACAGCAGCTCTGCCTATAGCAAGGGCATTATTCAACTTAAAGCGGTAGTAAACTTGTTCAAGAAAAAAAAAAAGAAGAGTTTCCCCCTGCAAGGTAATAACATAATGAGCTAGTATGCACTGCACATAGTGTATGCACTGCACATAGTGTATGCACTGCACATAGTGTATGCACTGCACATAGTGTATGCACTGCACATAGTGTATGTATTGCACATAGTATATTTATTGCACATAGTGTATGCACTGCACATAGTGTATGTATTGTATACTAGCACATTATGTAAAATTTACTTTAAAGCGAAGCCCTCACTGCTGACAGGGCTTCCACCTTCACCCGGTCTTCTTTCCGGGTTCCCACGGCACACAGCTTTGAAGGGACGGCACGGGTATTCTTGGGAGAGTATGTGATCAGCACAGGGTCAATCAGCACTACCTAGACAGAGGTCAGGGGTTCTGCATCCTCCTAGAGAAAACTCCTCCTACAAGCTTTAACCAGTATACAAGACTGCTGTATACTGCTAAGAAAAAGGTATTTAGCAGTCTATATTTACTGAAATAATTGTATATCTATGTTCTGTGAACTGTGGGAGACCAGATACAGTGACTGCCGGGCCCGGGGAGAGCGGATACAGGGAATGCCGGGCCCGGGGAGAGCGGATACAGGGAATGCCGGGCCCGGGGAGAGCGGATACAGGGAATGCCGGGCCCGGGGAGAGCGGATACAGGGAATGCCGGGCCCGGGGAGAGCGGATACAGGGAATGCCGGGCCCGGGGAGAGCGGATACAGGGAATGCCGGGCCCGGGGAGAGCGGATACAGGGAATGCCGGGCCCGGGGAGAGCGGATACAGGGAATGCCGGGCCCGGGGAGAGCGGATACAGGGAATGCAGGGCCCGGGGAGAGCGGATACAGGGAATGCCGGGCCCGGGGAGAGCGGATACAGGGAATGCCGGGCCCGGGGAGAGCGGATACAGGGAATGCAGGGCCCGGGGAGAGCGGATACAGGGAATGCAGGGCCCGGGGAGAGCGGATACAGGGAATGCAGGGCCCGGGGAGAGCGGATACAGGGAATGCAGGGCCCGGGGAGAGCGGATACAGGGAATGCAGGGCCCGGGGAGAGCGGATACAGGGAATGCAGGGCCCGGGGAGAGCGGATACAGGGAATGCAGGGCCCGGGGAGAGCGGATACAGGGAATGCAGGGCCCGGGGAGAGCGGATACAGGGAATGCAGGGCCCGGGGAGAGCGGATACAGGGAATGCAGGGCCCGGGGAGAGCGGATACAGGGAATGCAGGGCCCGGGGAGAGCGGATACAGGGAATGCAGGGCCCGGGGAGAGCGGATACAGGGAATGCAGGGCCCGGGGAGAGCGGATACAGGGAATGCAGGGCCCGGGGAGAGCGGATACAGGGAATGCAGGGCCCGGGGAGAGCGGATACAGGGAATGCAGGGCCCGGGGAGAGCGGATACAGGGAATGCAGGGCCCGGGGAGAGCGGATACAGGGAATGCAGGGCCCGGGGAGAGCGGATACAGGGAATGCAGGGTCCGGGGAGAGCGGATACAGGGAATGCAGGGTCCGGGGAGAGCGGATACAGGGAATGCAGGGTCCGGGGAGAGCGGATACAGGGAATGCAGGGTCCGGGGAGAGCGGATACAGGGAATGCAGGGTCCGGGGAGAGCGGATACAGGGAATGCAGGGTCCGGGGAGAGCGGATACAGTGAATGCAGGGTCCGGGGAGAGCGGATACAGTGAATGCAGGGTCCGGGGACAGTGGATACAGTGAATGCAGTGCCCGGCCAGAGCTGATATAGTGAATGCAGGGTCCAGGGAGAGCAGATATAGTGAATGCGGGGTCCGGGGAGAGCGGATACAGTGAATGCAGGGCCCGGGGAGAGCTGATACAGTGAACGCAGGGCCCAGGGTTTAGTAACACTGTAAGCAAAATGTATCATTCACTGAGTAAGCACTGGATAATATGGAACTTTATCTTCTCATTTTTACTCCGAATCAGTTGGACATTTACCTACAAGTTATATGGACAATTCAGTCAACAGTAGGGAGACCCATAACAATCTCAAACTAGTATTTTTCTCAAACTGCATAGAACAGAAGGCTATAAAGGGGGAATTCACTGCATGTTGACCCAAAATAAACACCAGATAAATAAATGGATTTCCTTAGGGAATAAGGGTAACTTCTGAAAGTGTCAAGCAGGACTGTGTGTGGCCTTCAAAAGGGGCTGGAAACCTGGACAGCAACTACTTGTGAACAAGGAGCTGCTGTAACCCACAAATACACATCTCTGCCAAACAACCAACCCAGACAGACAGACAGCATGGAACAGTAACTGGAAGAGGAACTAGAGTCTCTTTAATGGCTTTAGAGGTATACATGAAAAAAGACCAGCTTAATGTAAATAATCTGATCAGTGTGTTAGGGCCCTTTCACATGTGTGCCTTCCGATCAACAGCGGATGACAGGTCCCCAGACAGACCCCATTCAGCTCCATAGGCAGACCCCGCTCTGCTCCATGGGCAGCCAGGAGTAAACCGATTCCGCTGTCCATTTACACCTGGCTGCCTCCGATTTCCTCTGCCCAGATGTAAGACAAAGCAGTCCTCCTCCATTTTTTTTTTTTCGTTTAGGTGGGTGACAACCATGAAACATTTTACTTTCTACTTGTATTACTACTGCAAAGAAAGTAAATCAATGATCATACAAAATGAAATTAACAGCTGTTATAATTTGCTAGTTTTCACTTCTTTTTCTAAGCCAGTGGCAAGCACAACGACATGCACAGCAACCAATAAAAAAATCACAGATTGACGACTGGTCGCCATAACCGACTGCTTTCTGCACTGAATAAAGTTGCAGATCCGGCCTACTGCTAAACAGTGAAAGTTTTGGGAGGTTTACACCAAAGCCTAAGGGCTCGTTCACACTTGGCTGTTTTACCAACGCTTGCCAAAACGTCCCTATAGCGCTTGGCAAGCGTTGGTCTGGCGTTTGCGGAGCGTTTTTTAACGCGCCGCATGCGCAGTTTAGCGGCAGTTGCTGAGCATTAACGCCCCACAAACGCCTATAATGCAGTTTGAGTGGTGTTACCGCTCCGCAAACGCCCCACAACCGCACCGCAAACGCCGGCCGTTTGCGGAGCGGCACCATAGACGAGAATAGGAGGCTTCAACGCCTCCTGACTCGACCAGAGGCGTCCGTTTTAACGCGCCGCAAACGCTCCCGTTAGAACAGCACCATGTGCTGTAATGTGCAGAATTGGCAGAGACGTTTGGGAAGCGGTAAAAACGCTGCCCAAACGCCTCTCTGCCACCTGCACACAACGCTAGTGTGAACGTAGCCTTACTGAATAAAGCTGCAGATCTGGCCTACTGCTAAACAGGGAAAGTTTTGGGAGGTTTACACCAAAGCCTAAGGGCTCGTTCACACTTGGCTGTTTTACCAACGCTTGCCAAACGCCCCTATAGCGTTTGGCAAGTGTTGGTCTGGCGTTTGCGGAGCATTTTTAACGCTCGGCAAACGCTCCTTAAACGCTGCATGCGCAGTTTAGCGGCGGTTGCTAGGTATTTGCTGAGCGTTAGTAACGCCCCACAAACGCCTATAATGCAGTTTGAGTGGTGTTACCGCTCCGCAAACGCCCCGCAACCGCACCGCAAACGCCAGCCGTTTGCGGAGCGGCACCATAGACGAGAATAGGAGGCCTCAACGCCTCCTGACTCGACCAGAGGCGTCCGTTTTAACGCGATGCAAACGCTCCCATTAGATCAGCACCATGTGCTGTAATGTGCAGAATTGGCAGAGGCGTTTGGGAAGCGGTAAAAACGCTTCTCAAACGCCTCTCTGCCGCCTGCACACAACGCTAGTGTGAACGTAGCCTTACTGAATAAAGTGGCAGATCTGGCCTACTGCTAAACAGTGAAAGTTTTACACCAAAGCCTAAAAGTGACACTTCTGAGCTTCAGTCAAACCACAAAATCATAAGACATGCTTGCTCGGCACTTGAAATGTTGAAATTTAACACGGGGTTAAAGACATGAGGAGTCAGGAAGGATGCTGCACAAATATTTAACCGATAAATTATTTATTGATGCCCAGAGACTTGGTGCCATTACAAAACAAACCAGGTAACCAGCGAGGACTATCAGGCAGTACGCCGTGCAATACAGCGGGCAGATTGCAGCAAGGCCTCCTCTGCAGATGAGAACAAGTCACAGCGATGAATGGAAACTGCACCAGAATATGCCGGAGATCTCCAGAACATCAACACCCCAACACGACCAGGACAGACTCTGCATGGACCTCAATTAGTATGACAGGACAGCAAACCTACAAATCCTCGCCCAATAATTAACCCCACTGCTGCCAGAATACACCATCTCCTCCGAATACCCCTCTCCTTGACATTAACCCAAAAGAATTCCAGTAACAGGACAATCTCCATGTCCTGTCCTTTACCAATATTACCCAGATGACCCAACTTCACATAATCTTAGATAGGAGACCATCTTAGAGACACCCAGGCCCAGTAATCAAAGGAAGACCTTCTAAAAAGAGAACAAGCTCCATCAATACTGTCAAGCCTGCATGCTGGAGACCGCCAAAACATCCTCTACAGCATTCCTGAACTCCAAAATACATGGATGGAGCGCCAACATTGAAGACATTTCAACTTAATAGCAAATTTCAATTTGGCGTCAATTCAGAAATGCAAACTGGACACCTAAAAAAGATGGAGTTACCCAACAACAGTATTTCCCCGCTCACCTAACATCAGCAAGATGAGCAGGGTGCAAGAGATACCCTTCCATTCATTCTGACACTGCAAGGGTTAACTGTTTATGTCTAGGCGATTTATTGACCTGATCCACTGGTACTTCTTGCTCCTACGTTGGACTGTTCCTCAGCAGCCTCACATCCAACTCAGGGCTGTGGTCCCTGCACTGGTCTTGATGTCAAGAGGATCATTAGACCACTGGAGTATAGGGAAGAAGAGGTTGCAGGGACCAGTCTAGCAGCACAGAGGAGCTTGCAGGAGCGCAGGATCAGTTAAGTCAAGCTGAACACACCCAGGAAATGAGAACCCCCAGAAGCTGAGGGCACCCCAGGAAAACAGACCCCACCCCAGAAGCTGAACACACCCAGGAAATGAGAACTCCCAGAAGCTGAGGGCACCCCAGGAAAACAGACCCCACCCCAGAAGCTGAACACACCGAGGAAATGAGAAACCCCAGAAGCTGAGGGCACCCCAGGAAAACAGACCCCTCCAGAAGCTGAACACACCCAGGAAATTAGACACCCCAGAAGCTGAGGGCACCCCAGGAAAACAGACCCCTCCAGAAGCTGAACACACCCAGGAAATTAGACCCCCAGAAGCTGAGGGCACCCCAGGAAAACAGACCCCTCCAGAAGCTGAACACACCCAGGAAATTAGACCCCCAGAAGCTGAGGGCACCCCAGGAAAACAGACCCCTCCAGAAGCTGAACACACCCAGAAAATTAGACCCCCAGAAGCTGAGGGCACCCCAGGAAAACAGACCCCCCCCCCCCAGAAGCTGAACACACCCAGGAGATTAGGGCACCCCAGGAAAACAGACCCCCCCCCAGAAGCTGAACACACCCAGGAAATGAGAAACCCCAGAAGCTGAGGGCACCCCAGGAAAACAGACCCCCCCCCCCCGAAGCTGAACACACCCAGGAGATTAGGGCCCCCCAGGAAAACAGACCCCCCCCCAGAAGCTGAACACACCCAGGAAATTAGACCCCCAGAAGCTGAGGGCACCCCAGGAAAACAGACCCCCCCCAGAAGCTGAACACACCCAGGAGACGAGAACCCCCAAAAGCTGAGGGCACAGCAAACAAACCCCCAGAAGTTCAGAGCACCCCAGGAAATGGGAACCCCCAAAAGCTGAATGCACTCCAAAAATTGAAACCCCAAAAGCTGAGAACACCCAAAGAAATGGGAACCCACAGAAGCTGAGGGTACCCAAGGAAATGGGAACCCCCTAGACGATGAACACACCCCAAGAAAAGGGAAACACCAGCAAAATAAACACCCCAAATTAAGGAACCTCAAAAGCTGAGCGCACCCCAAGAAATGGGAAAACCAAAAGCAAGTCAAGAAAGGTACATCCCAAAAGCTCAGTGCATCCCAAGAAATGGGAGCCCCCCAAATAAGAACACCCCTGGAAATGAAAACCCCCAGATGATGAGAACACCACTCATCCCATCAGGCTGGTGAAGCAAAACGGCAAGAATGGAAAAAGCTGGAGAGGAATTCCCTAGAAAGCCCCCTTTCCTTTTATTACGTTTACCACCCCCACACATGCAGGCTATGGCTGCCATTGTCATGGACATTCTGCTGTCCATTCAGACACCAAAACAATACTGACAATATTGAGAAAAACGCAGGGGCCAAACATACAGGATGTAGGGGCCAACACATACCAATCAGCCCATCACAGGCAGGATGGGTGACACTACAATATAATCCATACAGAGGTATAACATCCCATTTAAACAATTGGCTCCATTTACACCATCACAAATAAGCGAGGGAACCAGAATGTCTGCCGAACCTCCTGGGAACTGCAAGAACCAGCATGCCTTGACACCTCCATTTCTGTAATAGCTCCTATGTCCGCTGTCACTGTAGACTGATACCCCCTTCTATTACTATTATAAAAGTGGAAGACCCTAGGAGCCCCTAGATACAACCCACCACAGTCATCCTGTCACTGGCAGATGATGGAACCCCTATTAGGCCTCTAACATCCCATGCCTGTCAGGCTGTTGGGCTCCTATTAGCCCCAGCATGCCTTGTCACTACAAACCAATACTCTTCCTCCATTACCAATATGACAGAGGCAGAGTACAGGAGCCCATAGAGACAGGCCAACCCATTCATCTTACTACTGGCAGGATGAGAGAAACCCAATCAGAACCGGACAGCCTGCTGCTAGAAACACCACATATCCCAGCATACCATCCATTCATTACTTGGAGGACAGAGGCAGATTATGGAAGGCCATAGATACAGGCCGTCCCATTCACCCCATCACTGACAGGATGAGGGAAACCTGATTAGAACTGGACACTCTGCTGGCAAAGGCACCACATATCCCAGCATGCCCTGCCACTACAGACCGATACCATTCACCCATTACTAGTATGACAGTGGCAGAACCTGGGAGCCTGTGCACACAGGCCATGCCAATCCTTTCTTCTTGGCAGATGATGGGACTCCACATTGGATTGTACAGCCCTCTGCCCCTTCCTCTGCTGAGCTACTACAAGCTCCAGCATGCCTTTTCACTGCAGACCAATCACCTTCCTCTGGTACAGCAATGGGAGAATACGGCAACTCCATAGATACAAGCAACCCCTATTCATTATAATATTGGCAGGAAGAGGGAAATCCTGCCAGAACCTGGCAACCTGCTGCTGGTGTCACCACAAATCACAGCATGCCTTGACACAACACATCAACACCATCCATCCATTACACAGGCAGAATCCCCGAGACCATAGAGACAGGTCGTCCCGGTTATGGTGTCACTGGTAAAATGGGAGAAAGCAGATCACAGCCGCACCACATATCCCAGCATGCCTTGACACAACACATCAACACCAGCCATCCATTACACAGGCAGAATCCCCGAGACCATAGAGACAGGTCGTCCCGGTTATGGTGTCACTGGTAAAGTGGGAGAAAGCAGATCACAGCCGCACCACATATCCCAGCATGCCTTGACACAACACATCAACACCATCCATCCATTACACAGGCAGAATCCCCGAGACCATAGAGACAGGTCATCCCGGTTATGGTGTCACTGGTAAAGTGGGAGAAAGCAGATCACAGCCGCACCACATATCCCAGCATGTCACCCATTACCAATACAGGTGGCAGAGTACAAGACCCTATGGGTACGGTCCATCTCATTCATTCTATTACCAGCATGATGGAAGATCCTAGCATGGCTCAAAAAAAGCTGTAAGCACGTCCACCGATGAACTACAAGTCCCAGCATGAGCTGTGACTACTCACCAATTATTACTACATCCCAGCATGTCACCCACTACCAATACAGGTGGCAGAGTACAAGACCCTATGGGTACGGTCCATCTCATTCATTCTTATACCAGGATGATGGAAGATCCCCTAGCATGGTACAAAAAAGCAGTAAGCACGTCCACCGATGAACTACAAGTCCCAGCATGTGCTCTGACTACCCACCAATTACTACTATATGGGTGGCAGTATATAAGACCCCATAGGTACAGCATTCTACTGCCAGCATGATGGGAGATCTTTACATAAGGCCATACAATCTGCTGTTACTTTAGCTGCCACAGAACTACAAGTCCCAGCATACGCTGTAACTAATACTGACCATTTACTACCATATAGGTGGCAGAGTATAACACAAGACCCCATGGATACCGTCCTTCTCAATCAGTCTACTGCCAGCTTTATGGACAATCCCTCCATAGGGCCATACAGGCCATAAAACTACAATTCCCAGCATGCACTGTCCCTGCTGACCAACACAGGTTGTATACGGTCCTGTGTATACAGGTCATCCCATTCATTCTATGGCCAGAATGACAGATCCCCTATTAAGAGTACACAGGCTGCAACTGTTCCCAAAGAACTACAAGTCTCAGCATGACCTATCACTAGAAGTGACCCAATGAATACAGTCTACCCCATGGATGCTCAACCTGCGGCCCTCCAGCTGTTGCAGAGAACTACAAGTCCCATGAGGCTTTCCAAGGCTGACAATTACAAGCATGGCTCTCAAAGGCTGAGGCAGGATGGGACTTGTAGTTCCACAACAGCTAGAGGGCCACAGATTGAGCACCCATGGTCTACCCCATTCATTCTATTGCCAGCACGATGGGGGATCCCTTTACAGGACAATACAAGAGACCCCAGAGATAGAAACCACTTCGTTCTATCTCCAGTCTGAAGGAAGGTCCCCCTATAAAAGCTGCCGCTGCTCCGACTGAAAAAGAACTACAAGTCCCAGCATGCCCTGTCACTACTCACCAATTGCTATTATAGAGGTGGCAGAGTTAGAGACCTCATGGATACAGGTCACCTCCTGCACGATGGAAGAGCCCCTAATAGGGAAGTACATAGGGCTGCTCCAGAAGAACTACAAGTCCAAGCATGCCCTGTCACTACTCACCAATTACTATTAGAGAGGTAGCGGAGTTAAGAGACCTCATGGATACAGATCACCTCCTGCATCCAACTGCCAGTACGATGGAAGAGCCCCTAATAAGGAAGTACATAGGGCTGCTCCAGAAGAACTACAAGTCCCAGCATGCCCTGTCACTACTCACCAATTGCTATTATAGAGGTGGCAGAGTAAGAGACCTCATGGATACAGATCACCTCCTGCATCCAACTACCAGCACGATGGAAAAGCCCCTAATAAGGAAGTAGATAGGGCTGCTCCAGAAGAACTACAAGTCCCAGCATGCCCTGTCACTACTCACCAATTACTATTATAGAGGTGGCCAAGTGTAAGACCCCCTGGATACTGGGCAACTCATTCATTCTACTACCAACATGATGAAAGATCACATCACAGGACTTTATTAGCCACTAAGGAACTACAAGTCCCAGCATGTTCAGTCACTAGTCACAAATGAATATACAGATGGCAGAGTAGAAGTCCCCTTTAGATAAAAGCGTTTCATTCATTCTACTACCAGCATGACGGGGGATAATGCAACAGGACTGTATGAGCCTCTGCTTCTCCACCTGCTAGAGAACTACATGTCCCAGTATGCCCGGTCACTAACCCACCAATTACATAAGTGGCAGAGTAGAAGAACTCAGATACCGGACCGGTCGTCTAATTCATTTTACTATCGGCATGATGGGAAATCCTTTCATGAGACTGTAAAAGCTGCCACTTCTGTAGCTGTTGAAGAACTACAAGTCCTAGCATGCCCTGTCACCAGTCACCTATCATCATAGAGGTGGCAGAGCGCAAGACTCCATCAATACAGGTCGTCCCGTTCAGCATGATAGGAGAACGCTTCATAGGGCTATACAAGCAGCTGAAGAACTACAATTCCCAGCATGCACTGTCACTACTCACCAACACCTTCTGCTCATTATTACTATAGGAATAAATGGGTATAGGACCCCATGGGTACGGGGGGGGGGGGGCATCCCATTTATTCTTCTGCCACCCTGATAGTAGACCCCTTCAATGGAGCAGAACAACCCATGGAAGAACTACAATTCCCAGCATGCACTGTCACTACTCACCTTCTGCTCATTATTACTATAGAAATAAATGGGCATAGGACCCCATGGGTACGGGGGGGGGGGGGACATCCCATTCATTCTGCTGCCACCCTGATAGTAGACCCCTTCAATGGAGCAGAACAACCCATGGAAGAACTACAATTCCCAGCATGCACTGTCACTACTGACCTTCTGCTCATTATTACTATGGAATAGATGGGTATAAGTTCCCATGTGTACAGGGGGGGGGGGGGCATCCCATTCATTTTGCTGCCACCCTGATGGTAGACCCCTTCAATGGAGCGGAACAACCCATGGAAGAACTACAATTCCCAGCATACACTGTCATTACTCACCAACACCCTCTGCTCATTATTACTATAGAAATAGATGGGTATAGGACCCCATGGGTACGGGGGGGGGGGCATCCCATTCATTCCACTGCCACCCTGGTGGTAGACCCCTTCAATGGAGCGGAACAACCCATTGAAGAACTACAATTCCCAGCATGCACTGTCACTACTCACCAACACCTTCTGCTCATTATTATTATAGAATAGATGGGTATATAGAATATAAAACCCCATTGGTATGGGGGGGAGGGGGGCATCCCATTCATTCTACTACCACCCAGATGGTAGACCCCTTCAATGGAGCAGTACAACTAATGGAAGAACTACAATTCCCAGCATGCTCTATCACTACTCGCCAATCATCATAAAGGTGGCAGAGTCTAGGTCCCCATCAATACAGACCATCCTAATCAGTCACCTGCCAGCAACACGGGAGATCCCATCACAGAGCTTATACAAGCTGCTGCACCTATTCCCCCCCCCCCATGAAGAACAACAAGTCCCAGCATGCCTTGTCACTACTGACCAAATATTAGAAGACTCTACCAAAACAGCAGCATGAGTTCCTTTCACAGGGATAAACACTCCGCTGCTCCTCCGGCTGATAATGAACTACAAGTCCCAGCATGCCCTACTACTACTGGCCAATCGTTACAGAGATAACAGATCCCATTCGTTCTGCTACCAGCAAGACGGGAGATCTTCTCACAGGACTGTGCAGGCAGCTGCTGCAAGAACTACAAGTCCCAGCATGCCCTGTTGCTACTGACCAATGAGGGTGCAGAATACAAGACCACATGGATACAGACCATCCCATTCATTCTACTACCAGTATAACGGGGGATCTCCCATAGGGTTATATAGGTGCCTCCAGCTGGTGAACTACAAGTTCCAACATGCCCTGCTGCTACTGACCAATGAGGGTGCAGAATACAAGACCACATGGATACAGACCATCCCATTCATTCTACTACCAGTATAACGGGGGATCTCCCATAGGGTTATACAGGCTTCACCAGTTGAACAACTACAAGTCCCAGCATGCCCTGTCACCAACCACCAATCATGACAGGGGTGGCAGCGTGGATACGGGTCATCTCATTCATTCTACTAACAACATGAAATGAGCTCCCCTTATAGGACTGTACAAGCAGCTGCTGCAGGACTACAACTCCAAGCATGCCCTGTCACAGGGGTGGCAGAGGATAGGATCCCACAGACAGAACATCCCACTCATTCTACCCCCCCTCCCCCATAGGGGCTATACAAGCTGCTGCCCCCCCTGATGAAGAACCACATGTCTCAGCATGCCCTGTCACTGCTGACCAATCATCATGGAGGTGGCAGAGTATACAACTCCTCAGATACAGGCCATGCCATTCATTTTACTACCAGTGTGATGGAACCCCCCATAGGGTTATACAGCCTCCTCCAGCTGATGAACTACAACTCCCAGCATGTCCTGTCACTGCTGACCAATGAGGTATCAGAACCCAACATAGACCCGGGCCATCTCATTCATTCTAAAATAGGAGTCCCACCCCCCTTCCTCCATAGAGGGGGATAAAGCCTCCTCCAGCTGATGAACTACAACTCCCAGCATTCCCTGTCACTGCTGACCAATGAGGTATCAGAGTCCAATATGGACCCGGGCCATCTCATTCATTCTAATTCTAGAATAGGAGCCCCCCTCCCCCCTATAGAGGGGGATACAGGCTCTTCCAGCTGATGAACTACAACTCCCAGCATGCCCTGCCACTGCTGACCAATGAGGTATCAGAGCCCAACATGGACCCGGGCCATCTCATTCATTCTAATTCTAAGAGGATGGGAGCCCCCCCTCCCCCATAGAGAAGGATGCAGCCCCCTCCAGCTGATGAACTACAACTCTCAGCATGCCCTGCCTCCACCCACCAATCAGAGCGCACACAGCCGAGCACATTCATTCCATCGCCAGCAGGGTGGGCGGTCCCTTCATACACAGGCAGCCGCTGTAGAACTACAAGTCCCAACATGCCCTGCGGCAGCCCCTCTCCCGCCCTGGGACGGCTGAGGCACCACAAGGCCCAGCGTGCCCTGTCACCGCAGAGTGATGGCCTCCATCCGGCAGAGGCAGACTAGGGGCTCCCCCTGGATACAGGCCGCCCCGTCCGTCCTATCACCGCCCGGATAGGGGAGGCCGTACCTGGGGCTGCGTCCCCCACACACACCCATCCATCCAGGAACTACAAGTCCCAGCGCGGCGGAGGAGACCGCGCTCCGCACACCCCCGGCCTCCCGCTACAGGCCGCATCCCCGGACTTTCCTGACACAACGCCCGCCCCCCTCCCTCACTCACCTCAGGCGCAGCGGCTGCTTCTCCCCGGCTGGGCTCGGCGGCTCGTCCTCCTCGTCATCATCTTCATCGTGGCGGAGGAGGTCGGGCTCGGTGTCGGTGGGTGGAAGAGAGGGGGGAGGGGAGGCTGTGACAACTGGCCGCCTCCGCCGCTCTCTCCGGCACTGGAGGCTTTTTTTTCCCAGTAATGCCACACAAAATGGCTGCGAAAACAAACCGACGCAACAGCCGCTGAGGAGAAGTCACGTGAGCACGCCTGCGCATTGCGCCCGGCTCTCCGACGCCTCCGCTCAGGGGAGGGTCCTGCCCGCGTCACGCCGACGGGGCACACCCCCTGGGCTCCACACAGCCCAATATTCACCAGAGCTTATTAATAATAATAATAGTAATCAGTTTTAACTTTATCATCATTATTATTTATATATATATACATTTTTTATACTTAATAAAAAAATTGTATTTTTTTCAGGTATATACAATATAAAAAATGTATTTTCATTTTATTTATAATCAATATATCTAATATATAGTTAATATAAAATTGCTAATATAGCCACCAATAATATCCATAGTGCAATCAACTAAATAATACAGGATTTATATATTATTATTATAATACAGGATTTATATATTATTTTTTTATTATTATTATTATTATTATTATACAGGGTTTATATATTATTATTATTATACAGGAATTATATATAATTATTATAATAAATGATTTATATATTATTATTATTTTTATTATTATACAGGATTTATATATTATTATTATAATACAGGATTTATATATTATTATTATTATTATTATTATACAGGATTTATATATTATTATAATACAGGATTTATATACTGTATTATTATTATAATACAGGATTTATATAATATTATTATTATAATACAGGATTTATAGATTATTATTATTATACAGGATTTATATATTATTATTTTTATTATTATTATACAGGATTTTTATATTATTATTATAATACAGGATTTATATATTATTATTATTAATATACAGAATTTATATATTATTATTATTATAATACAGGATTTATATATTATTATTATTATTATACAGGATTTATATGGCGCCAACAGTTTGCTCAGCGCTTTACAATATAACAGGAGACAATACAGTTCAATACAAGAGGGTTAGGAGAGTCTGATCCTGGGAGCTTACAATCTAAGAATATATATATGTATGTAATATATATATATATATATTATATGTAAAGCGCTGTGTAAATTGACGGTGCTACTTAAGTACTTGTAATAAGATATACAATTTCTTTATATTTAGTAAAAAAATGTTCTAATGATATTATTTTTCCCAGTATGTACAATACAAACATATCAATAATAATAATATCAATAATTATTTGTGTTAAACATTATAATAAATATGTCTAATATATAATTAATATAAAATTGCTAATATAGCCACCAATAATATCCATAGTGCAATCAGCTAACTAATAATAGCGCCAACAAAAATAATTAGAGTAAAAATAATGATATTTTCTTCTGTTTCTTCTTCTTCTTATTATAAATAATAATAATAATAATAATAAAAATAATCAGTTTTGAAGTGTTCCTAAACCCACAACAGTACAATCAGTCTGTAGATGCAGTAAAGCATGCTTGTTATACTCACTGTGGAACCTAAGGGGTCAATCCTCTGCATTGTGTAAAAAGGCTGTTTGATTCTGTCTTCTCTGATCCTCCTCCTGTTCAAATGTCCACGTCTTATATCATAAGACACACTGAATCTGTAGCGATTCTGCACACGGTCAGTTTAGTGTGTATTGCTAGAGAGGTTTTTTTTTTATCTTGGGAGGGTGCATGTGATCAGCACAGGGCCAATCAGCACTGTCCAGACAGAGGTCAGGGGTTCTGCATTCTCCTAGAGCAGAAAGAAAACTCCTCCTACAAGCTTTAACTAGTGCTCTGCTGAAGTCACAAGACTGCTCTAACTGCAGATGATAAAAGGTATTTAGCAGTTTATATTTTCTGAAATAATTGCACCTCCTTGTGTGTCGTGTGGGAGACCAGATATAGTAAATGCAGGGTCCAGGGAGACCAGATATAGTGAATGCGGGGTCCGGGGAGAGCAGATATAGTGAATGCAGGGTCCAGGGAGACCAGATATAGTGAATGCGGGGTCCGGGGAGACCAGATATAGTGAGTGCAGGGTCCGGGGAGAGCAGATATAGTGAATGCAGGGTCCGGGGAGAGCGGATATAGTGAATGTGGGGTCCGGGGAGACCAGATATAGCGAATGCAGGGTCCGGGGAGCAGATATAGTGAATGCAGGGTCCGGGGAGACCAGATATAGTGAATGCAGGGTCTGGGGAGACCAGATATAGTGAATGCAGGGTCCGGGGAGACCGGATATAGTGAATGCAGGGTCCGGGGAGAGCGGATATAGTGAATGCAGGGTCCAGGGAGACCGGCTATAGTGAATGCAGGGTCCGGGGAGACCGGATATAGTGAATGCGGGGTCCGGGGAGAGCGGATATAGTGAATCCCGGGTCCGGGGAGATCAGATATAGTGAATGGGGGGTCCGGGGAGAGCAGATATAGTGAATGCAGGGTCTGGGGAGACCAGATATAGTGAATGCAGGGTCCAGGGAGACCGGATATAGTGAATGCAGGGTCCGGGGAGAGCGGATATAGTGAATGCAGGGTCCGGGGAGATCAGATATAGCGAATGCAGGGTCCGGGGAGAGCGGATATAGTGAATGCAGGGTCCGGGGAGAGCGGATATAGTGAATCCCGGGTCCGGGGAGATCAGATATAGTGAATGCGGAGTCCGGGGAGAGCAGATATAGTGAATACGGGGTCCGGGGAGAGCAGATATAGTGAATGCAGGGTCTGGGGAGACCAGATATAGTGAATGCAGGGTCCGGGGAGAGCAGATATAGTGAATGCAGGGTCCGGGGAGAGCAGATATAGTGAATGCAGGGTCCGGGGAGACCAGATATAGTGAATGCAGGGTCTGGGGAGACCGAATATAGTGAATGCATGGTCCGGGGAGACCGGATATAGTGAATGCAGGGTCCGGGGAGAGCGGATATAGCGAATGCAGGGTCCGGGGAGATCGGATATAGCGAATGCAGGGTCCGGGGAGAGCGGATATAGCGAATGCAGGGTCTGGGGAGATCAGATATAGTGAATGCAGGGTCCGGGGAGATCAGATATAGTGAATGCAGGGTCCGGGGAGAGCGGATATAGCGAATGCAGGGTCTGGGGAGATCGGATATAGCGAATGCAGGATCCGGGGAGATCAGATATAGCGAATGCAGGGTCCGGGGAGATCGGATATAGTGAATGCAGGGTCCGGGGAGATAGGATATAGTGAATGCAGGTCTGGGGAGATCGGATATAGTGAATGCAGGTCTGGGGAGATCGGATATAGTGAATGCAGGTCTGGGGAGATCGGATATAGTGAATGCAGGGGCCGGGAGAACGGATATAGCGAATGCAGGGTCTGGGGAGAGTGGATATAGTGAACGCAGGGTCCGGGGAGACCAGATATAGTGAATGCGGGGTCCGGGGAGAGCGGATATAGTGAATGCAGGGTGCGGGGAGAGCGGATATAGTGAATGCAGGGTCCGGGGAGAGCGGATATAGTGAATGCGGGGTCCGGGGAGACCAGATATAGTGAATGCAGGGTCCGGGGAGAGCGGATATAGTGAATGCGGGGTCCGGGGAGACCAGATATAGTGAATGCAGGGTCCGGGGAGAGCGGATATAGTGAATGCGGGGTCCGGGGAGACCAGATATAGTGAATGCAGGGTCCGGGGAGACCAGATATAGTGAATGCAGGGTCTGGGGAGACCAGATATAGTGAATGCAGGGTCCGGGGAGACCGGATATAGTGAATGCAGGGTCCAGGGAGACCGGCTATAGTGAATGCAGGGTCCGGGGAGACCGGCTATAGTGAATGCAGGGGCCGGGAGAGCGGATATAGCGAATGCAGGGTCTGGGTAGAGTGGATATAGTGAACGCAGGGTCCGGGGAGACCAGATATAGTGAATGCGGGGTCCGGGGAGAGCGGATATAGTGAATGCAGGGTGCGGGGAGAGCGGATATAGTGAATGCAGGGTCCGGGGGAGAGATATAGTGAATGCAGGGTCTGGGGAGAGCGGATATAGTGAATGCAGGGTGCGGGGGAGAGATATAGTGAATGCAGGGTCCTGGGGAGAGATATAGTGAATGCAGGGTCCGGGGAGACCGGATATAGTGAATGCAGGGTCCGGGGGAGAGATATAGTGAATGCAGGGTCCGGGGAGACCAGATATAGTGAATGCAGGGTCCGGGGAGACCAGATATAGTGAATGCAGGGTCCGGGGAGACCGGATATAGTGAATGCAGGGTCCGGGGAGAGCAGATATAGTGAATCCCGGGTCCGGGGAGATCAGATATAGTGAATGCAGGGTCCTGGAGACCTGATATAGTGAATGCAGGGTCCGGGGAGAGCAGATATAGTGAATGCAGGGTCCGGGGAGACCGGATATAGTGAATGCAGGGTCTGGGGAGACCGAATATAGTGAATGCATGGTCCGGGGAGACCGGATTTAGTGAATGCAGGGTCCGGGGAGAGCGGATATAGTGAATGCAGGGTCCGGGGAGATCAGATATAGTGAATGCAGGGTCCGGGGAGAGCGGATATAGCGAATGCAGGGTCTGGGGAGATCAGATATAGTGAATGCAGGGTCTGGGGAGATCGGATATAGCGAATGCAGGATCCGGGGAGATCAGATATAGCGAATGCAGGGTCCGGGGAGATCGGATATAGTGAATGCAGGGTCCGGGGAGATCAGATATAGTGAATGCAGGGGCCGGGAGAGCGGATATAGCGAATGCAGGGTCTGGGGAGAGTGGATATAGTGAACGCAGGGTCCGGGGAGACCAGATATAGTGAATGCGGGGTCTGGGGAGAGCGGATATAGTGAATGCAGGGTGCGGGGAGAGCGGATATAGTGAATGCAGGGTCCGGGGGAGAGATATAGTGAATGCAGGGTCTGGGGAGAGCGGATATAGTGAATGCATGGTGCGGGGAGAGCGGATATAGTGAATGCAGGGTCCGGGGGAGAGATATAGTGAATGCAGGGTCCGGGGGAGAGATATAGTGAATGCAGGGTCCGGGGAGACCGGATATAGTGAATGCAGGGTTCGGGGGAGAGATATAGTGAATGCAGGGTCCGGGGAGACCAGATATAGTGAATGCAGGGTTCGGGGAGACCAGATATAGTGAATGCAGGGTCCGGGGAGACCAGATATAGTGAATGCCGGGTCCGGGGAGACCAGATATAGTGAATGCCGGGTCCGAGGAGAGCGGATATAGTGAATGCAGGGTCCGGGGGAGAGATATAGTGAATGCAGGGTCCGGGGAGACCAGATATAGTGAATGCAGGGTCCGGGGAGAACGGATATAGTGAATGCAGGGTCCGGGGAGACCGAATATAGTGAATGCAGGGTCCGGGGGAGAGATATAGTGAATGCAGGGTCCGAGGAGAGCGGATATAGTGAATGCAGGGTCCGAGGAGAGCAGATATAGTGAATGCAGGGTCCGAGGAGAGCGGATATAGTGAATGCAGGGTCCGAGGAGAGCAGATATAGTGAATGCAGGGTCCGGGGGAGAGATATAGTGAATGCAGGGTCCGGGGTTTAGTAACACTGTAAGGCACGCAGTTCAGCATCAGCTGTGTCTATAGCCCCCTTAGAACTCAGAAATCCTTGGAAGTAGCCTTGGGGATAAAATAGAACAGCGATAGGTGAGAGATGTGTGACAACATGACGGTATTGTGACCACACATTAAATACAGATGAGTCATTGTTGCTGAGTGAAGATGTAATGTGGCCTTGCGGATGGGGATACAAATAATGGAACATTAGAGAAGTCACACAGTCATGGTTATCCGTCAAATCATATTATTTTTTATTAACTATATAATGGTCTTGAAGGGGGATGTCACTTTGTTCCTATATCTAGGCAGAAAAAAGAATCAATGAACAACATTATATATTCATTAAATCCGGCCTTTCCTTCAGTCTCACATAGTTGTACCGGCTCCTCTCCTGGACTGAAAAGGCTTCCTCTGATTCCGCTGCACACTGCGAGCTTCTCACCATGTGCATTAGACGCTGCAGCAAGTCAGATAGAGCTCCGCCTCAATTCCTGGCTGGAGGACGTCCAGCATCATCTAGCTCAGGGGTTCTCGGCCTTTTGGCTAAGATCAAGTGTAGTATCTGTTCTTATCAGTGTCCAGTAGGGGCGCTCTTACATCATTCTTGCCTTCTGGCAGGGATGACTGGCTTTATGGTACCCCTGCTGGTATGATGGGGGCTCTCAAGGTTAGTACCGGCTGGAAGAGAAACCGTGGTGCCCACAGGCTGTTGGGGCCCGGGAGTACTTCCCCCCCCCAGGAAAACTGGAGGGGCCCAGTTCCTCCAGATTTGAATGGGTCTACCTTGTCTGGCCAGGGGCCAGGGAGCTAGGGAGTCCACGGAGCAGTGCCTCCTGGGAGTGGTCGCCTCAGGGGTGCTCTTAGTAACACATGGGGGTGGGATCCTTGGGCCTGCCCTGAAGTCTAGGGGGAGGACGCGTGGCCATTAGGTTCCTTCCTCCCCTGTTCCTGGGGGGGGGTGTCTCTCTTCGGGAGAGCTCCCTGACCTAGTACTTGGTGGTTGGCTTTGGCTAGCCACAAGGAAAGGGGTCCACCAGGCCTTTTGACTAGCCGCAAGGAAAGGGCTCCTCCAGGCCTTTTGACTACCCACGAGGAAAGGGGTCCACCAGGCCTTTTGACTTGCTGCAAGGAAAGGGCTCCTCCAGGCCTTTTGACTAGCCTCGAGGAAAGGGGTCCACCAGGCTTTTTGACTTGCTGCAAGGAAAGGGGTCCACCAGGCCTTTTGACTAGCCACAAGGAAAGGGCTCCTCCAGGCCTTTTGACTAGCCACAAGGAAAGGGGTCCACCAGGCCTTTTGACTTGCTGCAAGGAAAGGGCTCCTCCAGGCCTTTTGACTAGCCACAAGGAAAGGATTCCTCCAGGCCTTTTAACTAGCCACAAGGAAAGGGCTCCTCCAGGCCTTTTGACTAGCCACAAGGAAAGGGCTCCTCCAGGCCTTTTGACTAGCCCCAAGGAAAGGGGGCTCCTCCCCCATCGTTTTGGTGTCAGAATAGTTTCTCATCATTAGTGTCAGTAGGAGGAATTGTGGCCCATTGTTGGTGTCAGTGGGAGGAATTGTGCCCCATCACTGGCGTCAGATGGAATAGTGGCTTCTCATTGGTGTCAGTGGGAGGAATAGTGCCCTATCTTTGGTGTCAATGGAAGGAATTGTGGCCTGTTGTTGGTGTCAGTGGAAGGAACTGTGCCCCATCAGTGGATGGAATAGTGGCTTCTCATTGGTGTCAGTGGGAGGAATAGTGCCCCATCTTTGGTGTCAATGGAAGGAATTGTGGCCTATTGTTGGTGTCAGTGGGAGGAATTGTGACCCACCATTGGTGTTAATTGGAGGAATGGTGCCCCATGGTTGGTGTCATTGAAGGGAGTTGTATCCCAGCACTGGTGTCAGTGAGAGGAATTGTGCTCTACTGTAGCTGTCAGTGGAATGAATAGTACACAACCGCTGGTGTCAGTGGAAGGAAGTGTGCCCTATCGTTTGTGTTTTTGGAAGGAATTGTGCCCCATTGTAGGTGTCAGCAAGAGAAATAGTGCCACATCATTGATGTCATTGGGAGGAATAGTGTCCCATTGTTGGTGATATCGGGTGGAATTGTATACTATCATTCATGTATATGGGAGGATTTTGTGCTCCATTGTTGGTGTCAGTGGCAGGAATGATGTCCCAATGTTACAGTCAGTGCATGAAATAGGGCCAGATAAAACCGTGCAAAGGGACACATCTGCCCCCCCAGGCCACAGTTTGGAGACCACTGATCTAGCCCTTTCCTCCCCAGCCTCTCTCTGGCTCACCTCTTCCATTCATTGGATTCCTGTTCCTCCAATCATGGATACCCAACATCACATGTAGGCATTTTGTATGCAAATATAGCCTGCCTAGAAACACCCACTCCTCCAGACTGACACCCACCCATCGAGGAATTTTGATATTTTCATGACTGCGATAGGGGGCAGTGTGGAGCGCGATTCAGTGCATCACATGGTTCCCCCCCTTTTTTTTCGGTATTTGTACAAACTTTATTTGAAGTGTACAAAACATACACTTTATTCGTGGCGCTGTACTTCAGCAGGTCGCGATGCTGTACAGTGCCATGCGATTCCGTACAGTGCGCTGCGATAAAATGCAGCATGTCTGCATTTTCGGGCAGCTCCAGGCTGTGTTGCAGTGTGAATGGAGAGAAATGTCATCGGCACTCCAAGGATCTCCAATGTGGGTCCAAAAAAGGCTTTAACCCCTTCACGCCTGAGGGTAGAACAAATCTTTACGCCTAAGCACAATCTTGCAACGTTGACCTGTGTTAGTAAAACCGTCCGTATCATCACCACTACTTTGTACATCCAGGTGGATTATACCGCGTTTTTTTCAGGACAAATTGTGCTTTCATTTGGTGGTAAATGGTAATGGATAGCTCCTGATTTTTTTTTTATTATCAAAGGAAAACTGGGCCAAAATAGTAAATAAAAAAATTTTTTTTTTTAAATTTAGCTGTGTGTTTTTTGCTACTACCATAACCTACCACCAAAGAACAACCCAACATAAATTCTCCAGCTCTTGACGATCGCAGTGATACCACATACGTGTATCACTGCGATCCTGCATTCACTACATCCGCTCTCCCCGGACCCTGCATTCACTACATCCACTCTCCCTGGACCCTGCATTCACTATATTCACTCTCCCCGGACCCTGCATTCACTATATCCACTCTCCCCGGACCCTGCATTCACTATATCCACTCTCCCCGGACCCTGCATTCACTACATCCACTCTCCCTGGACCCTGCATTCACTATATCCACTCTCCCCGGACCCTGCATTCACTATATTCGCTTTCCCCGGACCCTGCATTCACTATATCTGCTCTCCCCGGACCCTGCATTTACTATATCCGCTCTCCCTGAACCCTGCATTCACTATATCCGCTCTCCCCGGACCCTGCATTCACTATATCCGGTCTCCCAGGACCCTGCATTCACTATATCCGCTCTCCCCGGACCCTGCATTCACTATATCCGGTCTCCCCAGACCCTGCATTCACTATATCCGGTCTCCCAGGACCCTGCATTCACTATATCCGCTCTCCCCGGACCCTGCATTCACTATACTCGCTTTCCCTGGACCCTGCATTCACTATATCCAGTCTCCCCGGACCCTGCATTCACTATATCTGGTCTCCCCGGACCCCGCATTCACTATATCCCCTCTCCCTGGACCCCGCATTCACTATATCTGGTCTCCCCGGACCCTGCATTCACTATATCTGGTCTCCCCGGACTCTGCATTCACTATATTCGCTCTCCCAAGACTCTGCATTCACTATATCTGGTCCCCCCAGGACCCTGCATTCACTATATCAGGTATCCCTGGACCCTGCATTCACTATATCCGCTCTCCCCAGACCCTGCATTCACTATATTCGGTCTCCCCGGACCCTGCATTCACTATATCCGCTCTCCCCGGACCCTGCATTCACTATATTCGGTCTCCCCGGACCCTGCATTCACTATATCCGCTCTCCCAAAACCCGCATTCACTATATCCGCTCTCCCCGGACCCTGCATTCACTATATTCGGTCTCCCCGGACCCTGCATTCACTATATCCGCTCTCCCAAAACCCGCATTCACTATATCCGCTCTCCCCGGACCCCGCATTCACTATATCCCCTCTCCCTGGACCCCGCATTCACTATATCTGGTCTCCCCGGACCCTGCATTCACTATATCTGGTCTCCCCGGACTCTGCATTCACTATATTCGCTCTCCCAAGACTCTGCATTCACTATATCTGGTCCCCCCAGGACCCTGCATTCACTATATCAGGTATCCCTGGACCCTGCATTCACTATATCCGCTCTCCCCAGACCCTGCATTCACTATATTCGGTCTCCCCGGACCCTGCATTCACTATATCCGCTCTCCCCGGACCCTGCATTCACTATATTCGGTCTCCCCGGACCCTGCATTCACTATATCCGCTCTCCCAAAACCCGCATTCACTATATCCGCTCTCCCCGGACCCTGCATTCACTATATTCGGTCTCCCCGGACCCTGCATTCACTATATCCGCTCTCCCAAAACCCGCATTCACTATATCCGCTCTCCCTGGACCCTGCATTCACTATATCCACTCTCCCAAAACCCGCATTCACTATATCCGCTCTCCCCGGACCCTGCATTCACTATATCCGGTCTCCCCAGACCCTGCATTCACTATATCCGCTCTCCCCGGACCCTGCATTCACTATATCCGCTCTCCCCGGACCCTGCATTCACTATATCTGCTCTCCCCGGACCCTTCATTCACTATATCTGCTCTCCCCGGACCCTGCATTCACTATATCCAGTCTCACCGGACCCTGCATCCACTATATCCAGTCTCCCCGGACCCTGCATTCACTATATCTGCTCTCCCCGGACCCTTCATTCACTATATCTGCTCTACCCGGACCCCACATTCACTATACCCGCTCTCCCCGGACCCTGCATTCACTATATCTGCTCTCCCCGGACCCTGCATTCACTATATCTGCTCTCCCCGGACCCCGCATTCACTATATCCGCTCTCCCCAGACCCGGCATTCACTATATCTGCTCTCCCCGGACCCTGCATTCACTATATCTGCTCTCCCACAGTACACAGAATATGCAAATGCAATTATTTTTGTTAATATAAACTGCTAAATACCTTTTCTCATCAGCAGTATATAGCAGTCTTGTGACTTCAAGCAGTGTTCATCAGAGCACTGGTTAAAGCTTGTAGGAGGAGTTTTCATTTTGCTCTAGGAGGATGCAGAACCCCTGACCCTCTGTCTGGACAGTGCTGATTGGCCCTGTGCTGATCACATTCACTCTCCTAAGGTAAAAAAAAACCTCTAGCAATACCTACCAAACTCAGCATGTGCAGAATGGCTACGGTTTCTTCTGTCTTATCAGGAGATAAGATGTGGACATTTGAACAAGAGGAGGATCCGAGAAGACAGGATCAAACAGCCTTTTTACACAGTGCAGAGGATTACCCCCTTAGGTTCCACAGTGAGTATAACAAGCATGCTTTGCTGCATCTACAGACTGATTGTACTGTTGTGGGTTTAGTAACACTTCAAGGTTCCAGAAGGTGATATGATGCCTCTCGGAGGGATAAGTCTCTGGGCGGAGTCTTAGAAAACAGCCTGAAGTTTAGTAAATAGGCATTATCCTTTATTGCCTACGTTCAGGTCTGTGCTCAGTCACCTGCCTGCAGATCTGGATGTGCTGTCCATCCAGCCAGTGCTGAAGTCACATACATTCCTAATCTCAAACAGCAATTAAAAAAGCCATTGAAAATATTATTTTTCCTTTGCCTGCTCTTGGTTTTTGGGGGTGAAAGAAAAAAAAGTTATGATATCTCAGTAAAGTAATAGAACATTAATCTGGACTTAGTGATACAAGCATTTATATATAGCCAACTATTTACAAAGCACTTTGTATACTGTACATTCATATCTATCTGTGTGGAAGCAGTGATCTCTCTGTTGAGGTCCAGAACACCCCCCTGCCCAATCCGGGCTAAACCAATCAGCTGGGGCATGAGCTTTACAAATTATAGAGCTCTAGCCCTGACTCAGCAGGGGGCATGTCAGACCTCTGCAGAGAGACCACTGCTTCCATTCAAAGGACAAAGGTCTTTGCAACATGCTGGCAGTGGGCAGGCTTTTCTACTCAAGCTGTAGCCCCTGTAAGACCTTTCACACCAATCAGCTCTTCAATCAGCAGGGAACATGAGCTTTCCTGATTAGAGAGCTCTTGCTCTGACTCAGCATGGGTCATGACTAACCTCTGCAGAGAGACCACTGCTTCCATTGTGAGGGCAAGGGTGCTGGCAGGGGATAGGCTCTTCTACTCTGGCTGTGGGGCTGCTGTAAGGCTTTGCTCACCAATCAGCTATCTGATCAGCTTTGCTGATTGGAGAGCTCTAGCCCTGACTCAGCAGGGGGCATGTCAGACCTCTGCAGAGAGACCACTGTTTCCATTCAAAGGATAAAGGTGTTTCTTTGCAACATGCTGGCAGTAGACAGGCTTTTCTACTCAAGCTGTAGCTGCTGTAAGACCTTTCACACCAATCAGCTCTCCAATCAGCAGGGAACATGAGCTTTCCTGATTAGAGAGCTCTTGCTCTGACTCAGCATGGGTCCTGATGAACCTCTGCAGAGAGACTACTGCTTCCATTGTGAGGGCAAGGGTGCTGGCAGGGGACAGGCTCTTCTACTCTGGCTGTGGAGATGCTGTAAGCCTTTGCTCACCAATTGGCTATCTGATCAGCTTTGCTGATTGGAGAGCTCTAACCCTGACTCAGCATGGGGCATATCAGGCCTCTGCAGAGAGACCACTGCTTCCATTCTGAGGGCAAGGGTTCTTCTCTGCAACATGTTGGCAGTAGACAGCTTTTCTTCTCAGGCTGTGGCTGCTCTAAGACTTTGCACACCTTTTGGTTTGATGCACTTGAAATGTGCTGAGTTAAACTGAAAATTCAATTGGGCTTCAACATGTTTTATGTTAGTACTTCTTTTTTATGTTTTACTTTTTAATAAAAGTGAGTGATGGAACACTTTTATAATTGATCAATTTTTGTAATTGAACAATTTTCATAATTGATCGAGCCACGAAGAGAAAGGTTGATACCATTGACCATCAGATCTGCGATGGGAGGTAAATTTGCGCAGGTGAGCTTGTCTTTTTTTTTTTTTTTTTGTGGGAGGGTCTATCCAAAAGGGTGGCCTTCCTACTGGTTGGTGGAAGTTGGGGTCCTCTGTTATCACATTGTGAATGAGAACTGAACTCTGGAAGCTGTGTCCAAAAAAAAAAAAAACAGACAGAGAGCAAAGCACCAGTCACAAGCAGGGGCGGACTGACCATTCGGGAATTTGGGAACTGCCCGAGGGGCCCGGGTCAGTAGGGGGCCCTATGAGATGCCCCTGGTACCTTTCATAGGCTTTTTTGGGTGTGGTTTGAGTGTGGGCAAGGACACAGGGGCCCCATGATCCCTTATTGGCCAGGGGCCCCATGAGTTGTCAGTCCACCCCTGGTCACCAGTATGACCTGTGATCTCCCTGCAGCTGTTGCAGGTGACACCCCTGGCAGAGGTGACACGGGCTTCCCTGAGACATGGAATCTAAGTGGTACCTTCGCCAGGGCACCCTGCAAGGAGCAATGGGCCTTTGATCCTAGTGGCCCAGAGACTACTTTCCAAAAGATGTCTTCAGGTTCCAACCCTCAGGATTGCCTCACCAAAGGTATTCTAGGAACTGGGTGAGTCTGATGCCGAGATGGACAATAGATTTATAACTGGTCGAGGTTCAGGCTGAGGTTGAGGCAGATGGCTGGCAGGAGTAGTCAGGGTCCAGGGTAGAGGTCAAAGTAGGCAGCAGGCAAGAGTAGTTAGTAGACACGTGCGATTTGTTTCGTTCCATATCGACATTCGGCAAAAATTTTCATTATTCGTAGATTCGGATGTATCAGACTTCCTGAAGCAACGAATTTGAACTAATCTGAAATAATGAAATTAAATTTCGTCCGAAAATCAAATCGAATTCGAATCAAATTTGAAAACGAAAAAAGAATTTGAAAACAAATTTGAAATATAAACATATTGCTGACTATTGCTGATTTCCCTCAAAGACTATGCTTAGTGTTAGAATATAGCCGTCTTCCGAAATTCAAGTTTGGAAACTAATAGAATAGAACATAAAAGAATAGAAAAGAACAGAAAATAAAGGAATAAAGTAAAATAGCAAAAAAATTGAATAGATTTGAATAGAAAAGAAGAGAATAAAATAGATTATTATTATACAGTATTTATATAGCGCCAGAAAGGTTTGCTCAGCGCTGTACATTATAGTGGGGGACAGAACATGAGACAATACAGTAACAAAACAATACACGAGGGGTTCAAGGGCCCTGTTCCTTGGAGCTTACAATCTAGGAGGGAGGGGATAGTGGTACAGGAGGAAGTGGCTGTGGGAGATGGAGTGGAGGAGATCAGCTGTTAGGTGGGGTAGGCTTCCCTGAAGAGATGGGTTTTCAGGGTGCGCCTAAAGGTGAGGAGGGTAGGTGACAGTCTGATGGATTGGGGTAGTGAGTTCCAGAGGATGGGGGAAGTCCTGGAGAAGTCCTGCAGTCAGGCATGGGAGGAGGAGACCAGGGAGCTAGAAAGTAGGAGGTCTTGTGAGGAGCGAAGAGTACGAGTTGGATGGTATTTGGGTATCAGGTCGGTGAGGTAGTTTGGGGCAGTGTTATGAATGGCTTTGTATGTCATTATAGATATTATATAGATTATAGTAGAATAGAAACAAAATTAATAGAAAAGAAAAGAATAGAATAAACAATAGAATAGAATAAAATAGAGTATAGCCGTCTTCTGAAATTCAGGTTTCAAAAAGAATAGAATAGAAAAGAATAGAGTAAAACAGCACAGAAAAGAATAGATTAAAATAAAATAGAAAACATATGAAATAGGACAGAATAAAAAAAAAAGAAAGGAATAAGATAGAAAAGAATAGAATAGCAAATAAAAAAATAGAATAAAAAAAATAGATTACAATAGAATAAAATAGAATATAACCGTCTTCCAAAGCTTGCATCTTGAATAGTATAGAACCATCGATTCGATTATTTCCGATTCAAGTTTGACTCCAATACTTCGAACCCATTGGAAAATTCGAATCCGGATGAAAACAAATAAACAAAACAAATTTCATTACAAATGCAATGAAATTAAATTAGTCACTTAAAGAATTGATGCGAAACAAAACAAATGTTTTCATTCTGCACATGTCTAGTAGTTAGTGTCCAGCAGGAGTCGAGGCAGGCAGCAGGCCTAGATTATTATCTATTTCCTAGTAGTGTGGAGGGCTGGCTTGCCCCTGTGATCTCCTGCACCTTCCTAGTGGCCAGTAAAGTTGCCCATCATTGCAATAGACCAATAAAAAGAAAAAAAATCAAAATGTACATTTTGATTCAACATATATCCATCATTACAAAAGAAATAAATAAATGAATGTTTTGACTACATTTAGGAAAAAAATGCTTTATGGCCATTAATTGGAACTGACGATCATACTGTATATTAGGCAAAATTTGGTCAGAATCTGTAATGGGTGGGGGCCCCATACAGCCAACCGTAAAGGGTCCCCCTTTCCCGCCCAAAAAAAACAAAAAAAAAAAAAGCAGTTTACGTTGCTTCAGTTGTGAATGAACACAGTGGGTGATTGGTACCAATCACTCATTGTGTTCATTAAGGAAGGGACTGGTAAATGTGACATATTACCCTTCCCCCACTCTGCATCCTGAAGGATCCTATTGTGTGCTTGCAGCTGCTGGTGGGAAAGAGAGGAGGGAGCCTGGCAGTACTGCAGGGGTGGGGGACCAGAGGGGGGCCTAGGCAGAAGGGGGTATGGTGCACAGGGAGGGTGATGGGTGCGCAATTACTGGAAGCGATCCACTGTATGCAGGGGTGTATTTACCACAAGGCATTTGCCTAGGGCGGCATTTTTTTCAGGGGGGCAGCAGCATTTTTCAGGGGAGCAGTGCTGCCCCTAAAAGAAGGGATGGAAGAAAGGAAACTGGGGTGGGGTGTTGTTGGTCAATGTCAGGCTCTTATCGTTGGGGAGGGGGTGTTTGTCAGTGTCTCTCCGTGGGGGGGAGCTAATTTTTGTGTTGCCTAGGGCAGCAAGAAACCTAAATACACCACTGCCTGCAGGGCTCTCTCTGCAGCAGGTGAAAGCTGGAAGGAAAGGAGAAGCGTCTGCAAAGAGAGCCATACACGGGATCATTTTTTATTGCCCCCCCCACCATGACGATCACCCTCCCAGCCCACATCCGATTCCGCCAGCTGCCTTGGCCCCCCTGCTGTCCTGGGCCTTGTATAGGAGGACTGGTGGTACCCCTTTATCCATGGCTCTGAATGCTTGTGCCATTAGCCCACCAAATTTTCTATAAATAAATCCCATAAAATTTAGGTATGCCCCTAGTGTCTCCTGCACCTTCCTATTGGCTAGTATGGTTGCCCATCACTGTGACTGACCAATAGGAAGAAAGCTTCAAAATCACATACTAGCGTACCTTTGGATCTAGGACTGTTGGGGTGCTTGAGACGATGGCTAAAGAGTAGTGAGCTGTTACAGGTATACAGGACCTAAGATAACTCCATGTACCAGCGCAGAAGTATTCTCACCACCAGTTGGCCGGACAATGTCGGCGTTGGCGCAATCTCGTAGGGTCGATTATCAGAGGAACACCGAGAAACGATCACGAGACTGAACAGGAAAGCCATTACGTCACTGATTAGACCTCAGCACTAAAGATCTGGAAATAGAGGTCAGACACTGAAGCTCCAAATATTGCAGTTGGATAGTCATATGTTTGTAACCGTAAGCAAGAGCGCGCTTTAATAATACGCCACACAGATATTGCCATGAAAAAACGTCACATGACCCCTAAAAATCCTAGGGCCAACGCTAATAAAATATAATGAAGAGCAGCTGAAATCTGAAAAAGAAAAAAAAAAACAGATCAAAAGAGTCAATTTGGCCAATTAAAACCATGTCATAGCCTAAATGGAATTTTATATAGTCCCTCAAGGGGACGTACACAGGGGTTCCTTGTACTGCAGCTCTTCCATCTTCAGAGATCATGGAAGACCATTGTCCATCACTTCCTTTACAACGTCGTATAATCGTTCTTTGCTCTAATCAGTAACATCAAGCAACAAGTGACATCAATCAGTGAACATTGCAAAATAATCTGCCCAGCTTACTTTTAAAGATGAACTCTAGTTGGTCTTGTTCTGCACCGTTGGGGCCACCTTTGTCCCAGTTGTCCTCGAATGTTCCTTGGTTCTTGTGCTCTGCAGTGATGGGCGCTGGAAGTTGGAGAATCCCAACAGGCGTCTATGGGGCTGATTACTTCAAATCAAACAATGGAGGACTTAGGGGGCAAAAAAGTGCAGGTAGTGGGTGGATAGCAGAAAGAAGCAAGATTTTGAAGGACCATGTCCATTGAATGACTACAGTATATGTAGACCCTAACAATGGGCTTCTCTTAGTTACTCCCTTTTGGTCTGCTAAGTATACAATTGAAAGTGTAATGCTATAGCTGTGCCATTTTTTTTACAATGTGGACTGCCCATTCAAAAAAAATAACTGCATGGGGTCCCCCTTTAAATTCATACCAGACTTATTTCCAGGCATGTAGCCTAGGGGGGCAGTGAGCATGAGGCTCCCTCCCTTTCCTGAACCATACCAGACCACATGTCTTTCAACATCGGTAAGGTACCAATGCAGGTACAGCAAATCCAACCTTTTTTTTTTTTTGTGTGTTGATTTTCACGTTTGCAGGAGTGTACACGGAGTGAAAATTTTCTTTGCATGATTCACGTGTCACTCGCGTTGTATATATTCATTTTCACAGAATAATTTTTTAAAAATCTGAAGGTAATACACTATTTTAGTTTCATTCTTTTTGAGGTACTACAGGATCTGGACTGGTGAGTAAGTTGGATACACTGTTCATTTTTTGGAAGATTATCGATATTTTGGACACAATTTTAATATTTGGATTTTCTTTGGGACACTTTAAATTTTGGACTTGTGTGATTTATAGTGGTTTATTTTATTTTATTTCATTATAATTTTTCACTACGTAGTGGGTATTATACATGAGATAGGGGTTTGAGTCTATTTAGAGAAAAAGTTTGATTTATATATTGTATATTTACTTTCAAGGGTGAAAGTGTGACTTTTCTTGGGTTTATCTAGTGAGAGTTTATCTATTTTATATATAGCAAATCCAACCCGCCTTGCAAGACAACCTGTCCCCATGTTGACATCCTGTCCCCCAAAGAGGATGTGGAGTGGGGAGATTGCAGGGGTGGGGGATTATCAGAATCTGAAAGCCCCCTTTATAATTATTATTATTATTATACAGGATTTATTATAAAGGATTTATTATACAGGATTTATATAGCGCCAACAGTTTGCTCAGCGCTTTAAAAAATGAAGGCAGACATTACAGTTACAATACAATTTGGTACAAGAGGAAACAGAGGGCCCGGCTCATTAGAGCTTACAATCTAGGAAAGCTTCCTGATATCTGGTTTTCCCTCCCAGGGGGATAGGTTGGGGGTACCCCTTATTACTCAAATACCCTTCAAAAACAGAAATGTAAATAAATATCAATAGATATATAAATAAATATACCGCAAAAAAAGTGCTTCAATAAAAATGTTATTTAAAAAAAAGTACAAAAAAATGTTCCCGATATAAATCCAACATCAAATATGTCGTCCAACAATGTAGATCCACATCCATCACAATGACCCACCACAACAATGACCCACCAGTGTTGCCTCTCTGTTCCGAAGACTTTGGCACGCTGCAAAATGACAGATCCCCGATGGAATTCCGTTTGTTTAAGCAAACCAGCAGGGGATACTGGGTGATGTCATTGACCAAACAAGGTGATGATGATAATTGGTGAATGACGCGATCCAGGATCCCAAGCTGACTTGTTTGCAAACATAAATACATACATAAATATATATATATATAAAACTGTATATGTACTGTGTGTGTGTGTGTATATATATATATATATATATATATAAATATAATACACACATATATTTTATATATATATATACAGTATATATATATATGTATATATATACACACACACATTTTTATTTTTATTTATTTAATTTTTTTAATTCAAGACAAAGTTAAAAGCAATGATTAGTAAACACATACGGCATTCAACAAATGTTTAGAAATATTTAGTTTATGTAGTTAACATATTAATATGATTTAAAGTATAATTACATTTATTATTTTAGTTATGCATTGAGTGGCGAGGGATTAGACCCCTGTCATGTTTTGCTGTCTGTATACTATATCTATATATATATATATATATATATATATATATAAATTTATATATTTTTAAAAATATGTATATTTTACATATATTCTTCAGATTTTTTTAAACATATAAAAAAGTAATTTTAACATATATTTTTACATATATTTGTAAATGCATTCCAAGAATGTAGATTTGTATTTTTAACATTTAACATATTAATATGATTTAAAGTATAATTACATTTATTATTTTAGTTATGCATTGAGGGATTAGACCCCTGTCATGTTTTGCTGTCTGTATACTATATCTGTATATATATATATATATATATATATATAAATTTTTATATATTTTAAAAATATATATATTTTATATATATTCTTCATATTTTTTTAACATATAAAAAAGTAATTTTAACATATATTTTTACATATATTTGTAAATGCATTCCAAGAATGTAGATTTGTATTTTTAAAGACATACAGTATATTTGAAATGTATTTTTAAAAATATTTTTCATATATTTTGTAATAAAAACGCATTTCAACATACAGTTTATATATATTTATTGAAATATATTGAATACGGCCAAAATTGTAGCATTTCAAATATATGTCAATATATTTTGGAAGAATATTTTTAAAATATATTTCAAATATATTTTTCTTCCATGTTGGTTACTTTATCCAGGTAACTAGCCTTTAGTGCTAGTTACAGTTTAAAAAGTGTATTACTTAATTTGCACAAAAAACATAGTATGAGTGTATGTGTACATTATTATATCAATTCCTTTTTTGGTAAAGTGTTTTGTAGATCACATAGATATGCTATTCCAAACCTGCCTTCAAATACATAGTCTGATTGTATGAAACAATTTTATCTCGATTGTTGGTGCCTGACTGATCTTTACATATTTTTTTGTAGGTCGATTGAAAAAACACGTTTGTATTTAAATTTGCTCTATGTATGCCCATCATTACACTTGAATCCTCCTAATAAAATGTATAGGGTAAGGGATTTCCCGCCTTGACAGAGTCCATTGGACAAAGGAGAGAGGAAAGCTGAGAGTGTAAAGAGGACGGTAGCCTTTGGGCATCCCCGGAATAATGGTGCAATCACAGTGTTTATGGCTGGACAGTGTGGTCCTGTTTACGGGATAAACAGAAGTAAACAAAATTTGTAGCAACAGCTGCACTGCCACTCAGGACACATGGAATGTTTTAGCAGTCTTCTGATACAACCTGTTGTTCCTGAACAAACCTCAAAACCCCTCTAGCAGTTGCTGGGCGGTCATCTAGAGGCCAACAAAGGGACACTTGTAGGAGTGTGGACAACCCAACTGGCAATCTGTGAACAGATGTCCCTTGGCTGATCCCGGGAACAGTTTGATGTATATGAGCACCAGAAGGCAGGATGGGAAACCTATCCTGATCCTTTCCTTCAAAATAAAGGGTCAGGGTATCTAGTTTTGCTGTCTTGTCCCCATTCCATAGGTACTCAGGAAACCCCAGACATGAGTGTTTATGGCTGAAGCTCCACGTCCAACTATATTTGAAGGTCCATATAAAATGTCAACTGAAGAGCCACACCATTGCTAAAAGGTCCATATATGACTTTATTCCAATAGAAGTCAACGGGATCATCCAAAAAGTAGCCAACAAGTTTCAGGGTTTCAAACAGCTTCCCCTTCATTAGGAATTGAGAGTGAAAACAAGGTGAAGGATCAGAAGTCAACTGGACCTTGAATGGTATTTCCTCCTGTGTGATTACAAGCCAAACCATCTGTTATAGGTCCAGTTCACTTCTAGTCCATTCACATGTCAGTCTGAGAGAAATGACCCTTACATTGGTGGTCAGTGAGAAGAATGTCCCTTACATTGATGGCGTCCCTTACATTGATATTCCCAATGACCATAGGGAATATTCTTTTTAATGACCACCAACTTAAGGGTTTATTCTTCCCAATGACCGTAGGGAATATTCTTTTCAATGACCACCAACTTAAGGGTTCATTCTTCCCAATGACCGTAGGGAATATTCTTTTCAATGACCATCAATGTAAAGGACATTCTTCCCACTGACCAGGGGCATTTCTCTCAGTAACCACCAATGTGAGGAACATTCTTCCAAATGACCAGTTGGGAGCAGGGCCTACTCGCCCTGCACGTGGGGGTATCTTGTGCTCATCAATAACTAGGACCAGGTGGGGCCGCATTCATGTGAAAATCAACATTATGGCAGTACCCTGGCTTAGAAATGAGCCATACACTGTGTGTAGCTGTGTGAGCTACAGAGTTCCACTGTGAAACATTACGTCCTGTATTTCTACACATCTTCCTCGTTGTATGTTGCCTTTACGAGGGACATTGTTGAGCCTATGCCCTCTCCACCTGTTCCATCATGCACCTAGCACGGACCTCATGCATGCACACAATTAACCCCTACTACCCCCCTGTACCTTGCAAACAGGCCATGGGTCTACATAATACGGGTTTGGTCCCGGCATTTTTGAGAAACCAAACGCTAGAGAGGGAGTCAGAGCACCGACCCCCTCACTACCGGAGAACCTGTCGCCATGCCAGGTACCGCGCTTCATGACAGGCTCCTGTTTACTTTCCACCAGTCCTTGGTTACCCATGGCCTCCCACTATGTCCTCCATACCTTCTGCTGAGTTAACCATTTGTAGTGCCCTTGCTTCTATACCCCATATGCTTTACTTGCCGTTTGTTCATACGCCAGAATCAATCATGCACCCCTTTAAAGTAACTTCAGACAAAGACAGACATTAAAAAACAGTTCAGAAACTTTATTGGAACTTTCCTGGTGAAATCACAACACATTACAGTCCAGGCCCTATCTGACTGTGAAGAGACTGCCCAAGCATACCCTTTCGCTGCTGTTTTTGCATTTTTTTGCTAACGTTTAAAAAATAATTTTAGGCCTGAAGATTACACAACCCCCCCCCCCCCCCCCAAACAATATATCTTTTCTGAAAACAGACACCCTAAACAATAAAATAGCGGTAGTTCCAATTTTTATATGTCACACGATATTACCACAAAGCTCTAGGAAACACAAAATTTCTGTAAAAACCCACTAAAGTGAATTCTAGGGCAAACAAACACAATAATTACCCAAATTTTTGGTAAAATATAAAAAAGGTTGCACTAAGTAAATAGACACCACACATGTCAAAGCTTTAATTTGTGTGTGCCTGTGAAATGGCGACAAAATTCAGTACCCTAAAGATCATCAGTTTAGTGTGCTAGAATTATTGCTCTCACTCCAGTGTGCGTGGCGATATGTAACGTGTACTGCAATCAATTTTTTCGCGCAGGCGCCCCTGACACATGCATTTATGTTTGTGGGTATGTATGAATGGGGGTGGAGGGGCCTACAAAAACTTTCTTTCGGGGGGGGGGGGGAATGTTATGTGCTTGGGTGTAACTTTTTTTTTGCAAGAGAAATAAAATAAAATTTTTTAATGTAACTTTTTTTTTCATCACATAGGGGACACAAAGTCCTCTATGTGATTATTACTGTATTATTTCAGGTACTTCTATAGCCCCGTCAATTTACACAGCGCTTTACATATATATTGTACATTCATATCAGTCCCTAACCCTCAAGGGGCGTACAATCTAAGGTCCCTAACGCACATTCATACATACACATACTAGGGACAATTTTAGACAGGATCCAATTAACCTCCCAGCATGTCTTTGGAGTGTGGGAGGAAACTGGAGTACCCAGAGGAAACCCATGCAGGCACAGGGAGAACATGCAAACTCCAGGCCGTGCCGTGGTTGGGATTCAAACCAATGACCATAGTACTGCCAGGCGAAAGTGCTAACCATTTAGACACTGTGATGACCTATAGGTGACAGGTTCTCTTTAATGAGACATGCAGGATCTAAAAGACTCTGCATGTCTCCTCTGGGCTCCACTGGATGCAGATCGCATTGCAATACATCTCTCCCCAGCTATTCTAGCCGGGTAAAGTGACAGCTGTGACCCAGAAGTGACGTCATACATGCCGCTTTCCGGGTCACAGCAAGAAAGGGAGACACCCGCCATGTCAGCCCCTGGCCCCCAGATGGGCAACCGGAGCCCTGGATACATGGCTGGAAGGGGGGCATGTTACTGGGGGCTGTGGAAGCAATCAGGTGGTAGCTCAGCCGCCCGACTGCTTCCACCTGACCATCAGGAGTCTACCTGTCAGTTTTAGACACAGACCCGGTGGCCGCAGCCACCGGATTGTGTGTAAAACCTCCCGCTGTCAGGCCGCTAAAGTATTTATCCCTGGTTCACACAGATGAGTTGCAGAATTCGCAGTGTTTTCTGTGCGAATTCCGCACCACATCAGAATCGCACCCCGTTCATGCGAACTGCTGCGGGTGTGTACATTAAGTTAACAACACCCTGAAAGCAGTCCGCAAAACACAGTGCGATGTGCAGAATCGGATCTCATAGGTGTGAATACCCGTGCGATCCGATTCTAGTGCGGATGGAAAAAAAGGGTCCTGCACGTTTTTGGTACGAGTGCGGTGCGATTAGAGCCAAACAAAATATATGGCTCCGATCGCACCGCACACAAATCACATGTTAATGGCACAGGAATACGGTGCGGCAGGGGCGGACTGACAACTCATGGGGCCCCCGGGCAATAGGGGATCATGGGGCCCCTTTGTCCTTGCCCAAACTCAAAAAAACCTTTGAAAAAGGTACCGGGGGCATCTCATGGGGCCCCCTACTGACCCCAAGCCTTCGGGCAGTGCCCGAGTTTCCAAATGGTCAGTCCGCCCCTGCGGAGCGGTTCCTGTGAGAATTACATGCAATATACCGCACCGCATATATGTGAACCCGGGCTAAAGGTGTCAGTCCATAACTGGCATTCTCCAATAGCTGGCAGTATTCTCCGGAACTCTGGTACCGTGTGGGACTACAAATCCAAGCAGCCCCTCCTCTGAAATCCCCTTGTGTTTATGTGGCTAACCTCAGGGGGCAGGACCCCGAAAGCCCGGAAAAAACGTCTAGGCACAGTTAACCCCTTCCTATCCCAGGCAGCCTGTAACTATTTGTATAACTGCACAGTGCAATGAATACAACAACAGAAATACATGCAATGATACCACCTATGCACCAATGTAAGGGGCATTCTTCTACCTCAATTATTATTATTATTATACAGGATTTATATAGTGCGAACAGTTTGCGCAGCGCTGTACAATATAAGGGAGTCAGTACAATTACAATACATTTCAGTACAGAAGGAATAGGAGGGCCCGGCTTGTGGAGCTTACAATCTAAAGGAAGGGGGAGGTGATACAAAAGGTGATAGCTGCGGGGGATGATCTGGCGGAGGTGATTCAAGTACAGTTCTTAGGTGGAGGTTTCCTGAAGAAGTGAGTTTTCAAAGATCGCCTAAAGGCAGACAGGGTGGGGGCTGACCGGACATACTGTGGTAGGGAGTTCCAGAGGATGGGAGAGGCTCTGGAGAAGTCCTGGAGGCGAGCGTGGGAGGTGATGAGGAAGCTAGAGAGGAAAATTTCTTGGTAGGAGCGGAGCGGGCGATTTGGGCGGTATCTGTGGATGAGGTCGGTGATGTAGCTGGGGGCAGTGTTGTGGATGGCTTTGTAAGCTGTGGTTAGTATTTTGAATTTTATACGTTGGGTTAGTGCAGTGTTTCTCAACTCCAGTCGTCATGGACCCCCAACAGGTCATGTTTTCAGGATTTCCATTATTTTGCACAGGTGATTTGATCAGTTTCACTGCCTTAGTAATTACCACAGCTGTTTCATCTGAGGGAAATCCTGAAAACATGACCTGTTGGGGGTCCATGAGGACTGGAGTTGAGAAACACTGGGTTAGTGGAAGCCAGTGAAGAGATTGGCAGCAGTCGCTGATCGGTTGGAAAGGTGTATGAGTCTCACAGCAGTCGCTGATCGGTTGGAAAGGTGTATGAGTCTAGCAGCAGTTACTGATCGGTTGGTAAGGTGTATGAGTCTAGCAGCAGTCGCTGATCGGTTGGTAAGGTGTATGAGTCTCGCAGCAGTCGCTGATCGGTTGCTAAGGTGTATGAGTCTCGCAGCAGTCGCTGATCTGTTGGTAAGGTGTATGAGTCTAGCAGCAGTCGCTGATCTGTTGGTAAGGTGTATGAGTCTAGCAGCAGTTACTGATCAGTTGGTAAGGTGTATGAGTCTAGCAGCAGTCGCTGATCTGTTGGTAAGGTGTATGAGTCTAGCAGCAGTTACTGATCAGTTGGTAAGGTGTATGAGTCTAGCAGCAGTCGCTGATTGGTTGGTAAGGTGTATGAGTCTCGCAGCAGTCGCTGATCTGTTGGTAAGGTGTATGAGTCTAGCAGCAGTCGCTGATCGGTTGGTAAGGTGTATGAGTCTAGCAGCAGTTGCTGATCGGTTGGTAAGGTGTATGAGTCTAGCAGCAGTCGCTGATCGGTTGGTAAGGTGTATGAGTCTAGCAGCAGTTGCTGATCGGTTGGTAAGGTGTATGAGTCCAGCAGCAGCCGCTGATCGGTTGGTAAGGTGTATGAGTCTAGCAGCAGCATTCATAATAGACTGAAGGGGGGATAGCCTGTGTAACGGTAGACCAGTGAGGAGGGAGTGAGGATACCTCAATGAATCAGGTTTAGCAGAGGTTACCCAAGACCTAAAAATATTTAAAGGGTTCCTCTGGGGTAAAAAGTTTGAAAAAGGCTGGTGTAAAACATTGTACGATAAGTCAGTAATGGGGGAAAGATCAGCTGCAGGGAGCCTACAGGCAATCCTGATGACTAGTCCTTTGCCTTCTGCTTGCCTTCCACAGTTCAGCTCATCTTTCAGCTCGCCCCATTTTAACTTGGCCAGTTATATTTTTCAGTTGTTGGTCCACAATCTTATCCCTTCTTAACAGTTTGACACTTCCGTGCTATATTAATTTGAATGCCACATGGCCACGCCTCTAAAGACGTCACTGATAACGAAACGCGTTGGGAGGAGCCAGAGCACGTGACGTCAGCACGCACCGGAACGTGGCGGCCATCTTGTGGGTTAGAAACATACCATTTGGTTATATGGTGACATGCTGTTTTATTTTTTTCTTGATGTATGTTTAATAGCACGTTTTAAGGCAATAAATCCTTTTGATTACACTACACTATGAGCATTTTCTTGCTTTTTGGATGACATTGTCCTCTTTGAGGATAATTCATTTTCACAGGTCTACTTCTGGCAAAATACCTGGATTATCAGTTGGGAGTTAATGCCTTGATATGGGAATCTTTTGAAAGGGATCCAACAGGCGTTTTTCCTTTATTCAACACCTGGGAATCAGCTTATTCCTCCAGAGCCAAATGTTTCCGGGTTCGTCATTAATATTTGGAATCTGCACTGCGTTTTTTTTTTACCCGTACTTAATTATGGGGTCATTTTGGTCTGGTAAGAGGCAGCATGTTCTGAGGTGTTGGTGATGGTGGACTCCCATAGTTATTTTGGAATTTATTTGATATTTATATTTTATCCCTTCTTAACTCGAAGTGACCCCAACAATGTATGCAACCCACAAAGTGAGAATTCAAACAAGGATTCCTTTTCAAGTCTGTAACTTAGAAAGTACTGAAGCCATCGGATAGGCATGAAGAGCAAACCTCCAAAAGGGTGTTAGCAACTTTTCCATTAATAGCTTTCCTTTAACCCCCCCTGGCGGTATTCCCGAGTGTAGCTCAGGGTAAAGTTTCAGCACCACAAGCGGTAACCCCGAGCTACACTCCGGAATACCATGCAGCGTTGCTCGGGGATCCCTCGATCACTTACCTTGTCCTGCATTCCTGCGATGTCCCCCCTGCAGTGTCCCTGGCAATGTTCTCCGGCCGATGCCGGCATCTGTCTTCAGGGTTCCATTCCCTGCGACGTCGGGACATAAGGGGGACAGAACAGGCGGGAAATTTAAAAATGTCAAAAAGTGACATTCACTAAATACACTAAAATCACATAGTATAACATTCCTGTATCAAACCATTTCACATACATTTTGTCCCGAGTGCTTTGTCCGGCGCCCTGCCTGCATTTTTACCGTTCCTTCTGCCTGGAAACTGAGAAACGTCCATGGCGTCCAAAAAGCGTCCCTTTAGGTCAAAAGCGGTTTTAGACCGGCTAGAGAACAGCGATAGTAAATCAGAACCACTTGCAGAATTGAGTGATAATGATTCGTGGGGGAAATTCCTCATCAGACACTGAAAACGATTCTGCGACTGAACTCAGTGATGTGCGAACTTGGCGCTCTATTTCAAATTTCAGTGTTTTTGGTTTGATTATATTATTGAAATAAATTTATTATTATTATATTATAATTTTTTATGATTATTTATTACATTATAATTTATGATTTCGTGTTCAAATTTGATGTTTACTAGACTCTTGTTCGGACAGATTTCAGTGAGTTATTCCTAAGAATTACAGGCCTACAATAAAAAAAAAAGACATATTTCCATGCAAAAAAATGTACCGCTTTGAGCACAGAAATACTGACATAATCAGACCGCTAGGGAGGCTACTGGAGAAAAGCTGGAGAAAGAACTCCATGGTGGTTCACCAGGCTTAGTAGCTCCTCAGAAAAGACAAACCCTTTAGCCGTTTTCTATACCGTTGTAGGGTGGTGCAGGGGCACACTGACAACTCATGGGGCCCCTGGGCAATAGGGGATCATGGGGCCCCTGTGTCCTTGCCCAAACTCACAAAAGCCTATGAAAAAGGTACCAGGGGCATCTCATGGGGCCCCCTACTGACCCCAGGCCCTCGGGCAGTGCCCAAGTTTCCAAATAGTCAGTCCACCCCTGGGGTGGTGTCACCTCGGCACAATGAAGGCTTCAGAAGTCCAAATGTTAATTCTTTCGGTTTGATACTTCCAGAAATGGGGAGAGATTTGATCTCCAAACCATTTTGATTGTTGAACGTTGTGACACTGTGATGACAATGTTCTCCGCAGGTCTCCGTTGGCGGAGGAGACATAGCAGGCCCTCTCCAGTTATAGAATGTTCTTGGCACGCTCTGTCTGTCACTTGGAGGGTCACAAAGAGGGAGGGATGCCAGGAACGGCTTCGTACTTCGAAGTCTGTATTTATACCGCCTCACCTTTGACACATCTAGCACAAGTCTGCCTGTCTTGATGCTATGTATAACCGCTTCATACATGAACTCCTTGACTGACCGTTGTGTGGATTCCCAATCAAGGGAACGCACATTCTGACTCTATCAAGGTCACCTTGGCTGGGGCAGGACAGTCCTTCTTAGATTAAAGTCAAAACTATTTTTGTATAGAGTGTGGAAGGGTGAGAGAAGGGCCACCTCAACAATGGGGGAAAGGGGGGCATTTGACTGGGGCCCTCTACTCAAAGCAGGGCCCCCCAGTCCCTGCTCTGAAGCAGAAGTTGTGTAGGGGCAATCAATAAAAATAGAATTAGATAATGAGAATTACAGTACACTTGTTGTACAGGACAGGAGAAGTGGGACTGTGCAGAGTCCAAACATACAGAATAGGAACAGATACCGAGAATTATACCCGGCATCCAGGACAGGAGAAGTGGGACTTTGCAGAGACCATACATACAGAATAAGAGGACATAGCGAGAATTACACCCGGGATCCAGTACAGGAGAAGTGGGACTGTGCAGAGTCCATACATACAGAATAAGGACAGATACTGATAATTACACCCGGCATCCAGGACAGGAGAAGCGGGACTGTGCAGAGTCCATACATACAGAATAAGGACAGATACTGATAATTACACCCGGCATCCAGGACAGGAGAAGCGGGACTGTGCAGAGTCCATACATACAGAATAAGGACAGATACTGATAATTACACCCGGCATACAGGACAGGAGAAGTGGGACTGTGCGGAGTCCAATCATACAGAATAAGAACAGATACCAAGAATGACACCCGGAATACAGGACAGGAGAAGTGGGACTGTGCAGGGTCCATACATACAGAATAAGGACAGATACTGAGAATTACACCCGGCATCCAGGACAAGAGAAGTGGGACTGTGCAGGGTCCATACATACAGAATAGGAACAGATACTGAGAATTACACCCGGCATCCAGGACAGGAGAAGTGGGACTGTGCGGAGTCTATACATACAGAATAAGAACAGATACCCACAATTACACCCGGAATACAGGACAGGAGAAGTGGGACTGTGCAGGGTCCATACATACAGAATAGGAACAGATACTGAGAATTACACCCGGCATCCAGGACAGGAGAAGTGGGACTGTGCGGAGTCTATACATACAGAATAAGAACAGATACCCAGAATTACACCCGGCATCCAGGACAGGAGAAGTGGGACTGTGCAGAGTCCATACATGCAGAATACAAGGAAATACCGAGAACTACTCCCGGCATTCAGGACAGGGGAAGTGGGACTGTGCAGAGTCCATACATACAGAATAAGGACAGATACCGAGAATGACACCCGGCATCCAGGACAGGAGAAGTGGGACTGTGCAGAGTCCATACATACAGAATAAGGACAGATACCGAGAATGACACCCGGCATCCAGGACAGGAGAAGCGGGACTGAACAGAGTCCATACATACAGAATAAGAGGAGATACCGAGAATTACAACCAGCATCCAGGACAGGAGAAGTGGGACTTTCACCTTTTTGATAAATTCCTTTTTTTTTGTGTGATTTTTGAATATTGTATCTCCCAGCTGTGTCAGTATTTGGCCTCAGTGTTCCATACCAATAATTCCCATTTTATCTGGGCTGTGGTGCCCCCTGATGGCTGCTGGTACTTATTGCTGGTCCTTCTATTCCCAGTTCTTTTATAAACCGAATCTACCATCCATTTGCAAATGTGCCGCTGCATCCTACTCTTACTCTGGCACCAGGGTTGTGGATAAGGGGGTACCACCAGTCCTCCTGTATGGGGCCCAGGCCAGCAGGGGGGCCCAGGCAGCTGGCTGAATCAGATTTGTGGGTAATGAGGGTGATCGGCATGGCAGGGGGCAATTACTAGAACCGATCCCCTGTATGGCTCTCTGCAGCAGCTGAAAGCCGGCTTCTTCTCCTCTCCCTCATGCTGGCTTTCATGTGTTGCAGAGAGAGCCATACATGGGATTGATTCCACTAATTCACCCCCCGCCGCATCGATCACCCTCCCTGTGCACCACGTTTCCCTTTGCTGCCCAGGGCCCCTGTGTGCCCCCACCCCTGCAGTGCTGCCGGCTTCCCTCCTCTCCTTTCCACTGGCAACTGCAGTCACGTAAAAGGTTCCTTCAGGATAGAGAGTGGGGAAAGGGTCAGGTAAATGTGGCACATTTACCAGCCCCTTACTTTCCTGAATGAATGCAATGAGGGATTGGTACCGCTCACTCATTGTGTTAATTTATACCCAAAGCATAGTAAACTGTAGGGTTTTTTTTTTTGTTTGCTGTATAGGGCCCCATGTTTTCTAACAGCAGCCCCGATTACAGGTACTGATCACTCACTGTGTTCATTTATAACCGAAGCATAGTAACCTGTGGGGTTTTTTTTATAGGTGGCTCTGTCAGGTTGGCTGTATGGGGCCCCGTGGTTTCTAACAGCAGCCCTGATTGCAGGTACTGATCACTCATTGTTGTCATTTATAACCAAAGTATAGTAAACTGAGGTTTGTTTTTTGTTTTTTTAGGGGGCCTTGTCAGGTTGGCTGTATAGGGCCCCATGTTTTCTAACAGCAGCCCCGATTACAGGTACTGATCACTCACTGTGTTCATTTATAACCGAAGCATAGTAACCTGTGGGGTTTTTTTTATAGGTGGCTCTGTCAGGTTGGCTGTATAGGGCCCCATGTTTTCTAACAGCAGCCCCGATTACAGGTACTGATCACTCATTGTGTTCATTTATAACCAAAGTATAGTAAACTGAGGGTTTTTTTTTGTTTTTTAGGGGTTCCTGTCAGGTTGACTGTATGGGGCCTCGTGGTTTCTAACAGCAGCCCTGATTACAGGTACTGATCACTCATTGTGTTCATTTATAACTGAAGCATAGTAAACTGCTTGTTTTTTTTTGTGGTTTAGGTGGCTCTGTCAGGTTGGCTGTATGGGGCCCCGTGGTTTCTAACAGCAGCCCTGATTGCAGGTACTGATCACTCATTGTGTTCATTTATAACTGAAGCATAGTAAACTGTGTTTTTTTTTTTTTCAGGGGGCCCTGTCAGGTTGGCTGTATGGGGTCCCGTGGTTTCTGACAGCAGCCCTAATTACAGGTACTTATATAGCATCATCAATTTATGCTGTGCTTTACATATATATTGTACATTCACATCAGTCCCTAACCCTCAAGGGGCGTACAATCTAGATCCAGATCTAGAGGGATAATGGGAGGTTTGTGGGCAAATTTCGGTATTGCCTGGACACACCCTTAGTTTAGGTTCACACCTCCTATGCAGGTTGCGTTTGATGTGTTTCTGCATCGCGTTTTTGCCGCGTTCGCGATGCGTTTTCTTTTTTCCTTTTTAAAAATTTTTTCTTGTTGCTAGGCAGATTTTAAATGTAAAACGCATCAAAACGCGGCAAAAATGCAATACACGCTTTTCTTCATCGTTCCCATTGAAATCTATAGAACCAAAAACACAATGTTTTGCGTTCAAAAAAGTCCCTGACCCTTTCCAAAAAAACGCACCGGGTGAAACACAGAGATGTGAACCTGTCCCATAGGAAATCATGTTAAATGGACTGTAGTGCGTTTCTGCAAAACGCTGCGCAAATCGAGAACCGAGGGTTAGGGGTGTATATGATGAGAGGGAATGTAAAAAATGCAGCACCTTCCCAGGGGAAGCCGGGATTCCATACATGGGAAGGTGACAAGTCCTTTGCAATCAATGTCGTATCACACGCTCCGATCCGCGGCCTATATTAGCAGGACTGGCATTTTCTGCATAGCAAGCTGTAAGAGTGACAGTTGGAGCACTTCTACCGAACTCCGTGTCCTTTGTCTGACCTCCCCGTACCGCGCTAAATATAGCTGGAGCATGCCAAGCGTGAACGGGATTGTTGAAAAGTGAAAAGATAACCCGTGTCACTTCTAGAAATGGAGCAGATTTTTTTTTTCTGACATCGAAAAGCTAAAGGAAATAGAATTCCTGACATTCTGAACATCTCGGAGACTGCCGCCATGTTTGCTGTCACCTGCACATCATAGGAGATTGCTAGAGCAATGCTAAAGAATGGGGTTCACCCATTTTCCATACCTGGAGACTCTTGTAACCCCAATGGGCTTGAGAATTATCCAGAAGGGGTAGGAGTATTGGCATATTTTGGCTAGCTTCGGCGTAGTTGGGGCTTCCTTTCATGGTGGCATGCTTCTAGGGAACGGGGTTCAATTTGGCAACCAGGGCTATGGATAAGGGGCTACCACCAGTCCCCCTTTATGGGGCCCAGGCCAGAACCCAGAATTGGATGTGGGCAGGGAGAGTTGATCACCCCCCGCCGAACGTTAGATTCACCCAGCTACCTATGCACAGTAGAGAGCAATTACCGGAACCAATCCCCTGTTTGGCTCCCTGTGCAGCAGCTGAAAGCCAGCTTCTTCTTCGCTCCCTGCTGCTGGCTTTCAGCTGCTGCAGAGAGAGCCATACAGGGGATCGGTTCTAGAAACTCCCTCCCCCCGCCCTGCCACACCCATCTTCCTCTCTGTCCACCATAGGTTTCCCCGCGCTTTCCAGGCCCCCCCGTGTGCCCAACCGTGCAGTGCTGCCGGGTAGGAGTATTGGCATATTTTGACTAGCTTCGGCGTAGTTGGGGCTTCTTTTCATGGTGGCATGCTTCTAGGGAACGGGGTTCAATTTGGCAACCAGGGCTATGGATAAGGGGCTACCACCAGTCCCCCTTTACGGGGCCCAGGCCAGAACCCAGAATTGGATGTGGGCAGGGAGAGTTGATCACCCCCCCGCCAAACGTTTGATTCACCCAGCTACCTAGACACAGTAGAGGGCAATTACTGGAACCGATCCCCTGTTTGGCTCCCTGTGCAGCAGCTGAAAGCCGGCTTCTTCTTCGCTCCCTCCTGCTGGCTTTCAGCTGCTGCAGAGAGAGTCATACAGGGGATTGGTTCTAGTAATCCCCCCCCCCGCCCTGCCACACCCATCTTCCTCTCTGTCCACCATAGGTTTCATCGTACTGTCCAGGCCCCCCCGTGTGCCCCAACCCCACAGTGCTGCCAGCTTCCCTCTCCTTCCCACCGGCAGCTGCAAGATTAACAGCGGGGGAAGCTTCTGGTAAATATGTAACATTTACCAGCCCCCATTCCTTCCTGAATGAACACAATGAGTGATCAGTACCTATCACTCACTGTGTTCATTCATATCTGAAGCATAGCGAACAGGTTTTTTTTTGTTTTTTTTTTTTGGGGGGGGGGGGGGGGCTGTATGGGGCCCTGTGGTTTCTAACAGCAGTCCTGTTGGCAACACAATGACAACCATGCTGTTCAGCACTGGGGTCACCAGATTTGAACCCGACCAGCACTAGACATGTGCATGCTAGAAATGTTCGTTTTATTTCAAAATGACTCTTCACCAACAGACCCCCCCCCCCCCCCCCCACACCATCCGGAGGAATTTCGCAAAGAAAAATGGGCAAATATTTCCATGCCACAGTGGTCCAGCACTCATGAAGTGAAGATCTCTTCTGCTATAAAGAAAATCTTGAAATGTTAATTGTGATTACCATGAAAAATTTATCTTTTTCTGAAATTCCTTCCAAAAAATATCCGTGTGTTTCCAGGTATGTGAGTGTGCCTAGGCCAGGGGTAGGCAACCTGAGAGCCGCAGGACTACAAGTTCCATCATGCCTCTGCAAGTCATAGCTGTAACTGTCAGTTTTGTAATCTTTGCAATGCCTCATGGGAAATGTAGTTCCACAACCGCTAGAGAACCGCAGGTTGCCTACTCCTGGCCTAGGCACTTCTGTAACCACAGTTTCATAGCTGTACAGGAGTTAGACAAAAAAATGGGAACACTACATGGTTGGCAGGTGTGAAAGTGACCACATGTTTTGTGTTGATAGCGGAAGTGATGTAACTTTCTTTTGCTTCCGCTGTGTGATGAGACACCTAGCTAACAGGTGGGAAGCCTCACATTCACTGCGTGCGCTGCTGGTAATTCGGAGTCATGTCACAGCTCACTGAGCTTCAAAGAGGGCAAATTGTTGGTGTCGCTTAGCTGGTGCCTCTGTGACTGAAGTTGCCAATTCATTTGCCGTGACGTGAGGTTAAGTATCAAAGGTTTCCAGGAAAACGTCGTCTGATAAGCGGAAGCGCGGTCGAAAATGGTCAACTGACCGAAAGAGACAAATGAACATTGCGTAGGATTGTGACCCGGAATCAAAAAACAGTGACTGCACAGCTCAATCTCAGTCCTGCGAAGGCTGAGTCCTGTGAAGACTGAGATGGAGCTCTGCAGTCACTGTTGCAGCAGTTACATAGTTAGTCTGGCTGAAAAAAGACAAAAGTCCATCCAGTTAAACCATTAAAAAAAAAAAAAAAAGTTATAATCCTACACCGCAAGCAGTGAATGAGGAAAGTGAGGCTTCCCACCTGTTAGCTAGGGGTCTCATCACACAGTGCAAGCAAACAAATGTTACGTCACTTCCGCTTTCATCATGAATCTTGATGTCACTTTCTCACCTGCCAATCGTGTAGTGTTTCCATTTTTTTGTCTCACCCTTGTATATCAGCAGTGTTCTCCAAACTGTGGTTCGAGGGCCAGGTACAGCCCTTTGCTTGCCTTTATCCGGCCCTTGGGGACTATTCCTCCATCAACAAGGGGGTCATATTTGCTGCCACCAACACAAATGATGGGGCACTATTCCTCCCACTGACACCAATGATGGGGCACTATTCCCCCCACTGATACCAATGATGGGACACTATTCCTCCCACTGATACCAATGATGGGGCACTATTCCCCCCACTGACACCAATGATGGGGCACTATTCCTCCCACTGACACCAATGATGGGGCACTATTCCCCCCACTGACACCAATGATGGGGCACTATTCCTCCCACTGACACCAATGATGGGGCACTATTCCTTCCACTGACACCAATGATGGGGCACTATTCCCCCCACTGACACCAATGATGGGGCACTATTCCTCCCCACTGATACCAATGATGGGGCACTATTCTTCCCACTGATACCAATGATGGGGCACTATTCCTCCCACTGACACCAATGATGGGGCACTATTCCTCCCACTGATACCAATGACGGGGCACTATTCCTCCCACTGACACCAATGATGGGGCACTATTCCTCCCACTGATACCAATGACGGGGCACTATTCCTCCCACTGACACCAATGATGGGGCACTATTCCTCCCACTGACACCAATGATGGGGCACTATTCCTCCCACTGACACCAATGATGGGGCACTATTCCTCTCACTGACACCAATGATGGGGCACTATTCCTCCCACTGACACCAATGACGGGGCACTATTCCTCCCACTTACACCAATGACGGGGCACTATTCCTCCCACTGATACCAATGATGGGGCACTATTCTTCCCACTGATACCAATGATGGGGCACTATTCCTCCCACTGACACCAATGACGGGGCACAATTCCTCCCACTGACACCAATGACGGGGCACTATTCCTCCCACTGACACCAATGACGGGGCACTATTCCTCCCACTGACACCAATGACGGGGCACTATTCTTCCCACTGACACCAATGACGGGGCACTATTCCTCCCACTGACACCAATGACGGGGCACTATTCCTCCCACTGATACCAATGACGGGGCACTATTCCTCCCACTGACACCAATGATGGGGCACTATTCCTCCCACTGATACCAATGACGGGGCACTATTCCTCCCACTGACACCAATGATGGGGCACTATTCCTCCCACTGATACCAATGACGGGGCACTATTCCTCCCACTGACACCAATGATGGGGCACTATTCCTCCCACTGACACCAATGATGGGGCACTATTCCTCCCACTGACACCAATGATGGGGCACTATTCCTCTCACTGACACCAATGATGGGGCACTATTCCTCCCACTGACACCAATGACGGGGCACTATTCCTCCCACTTACACCAATGACGGGGCACTATTCCTCCCACTGATACCAATGACGGGGCACTATTCTTCCCACTGATACCAATGATGGGGCACTATTCCTCCCACTGACACCAATGACGGGGCACAATTCCTCCCACTGACACCAATGACGGGGCACTATTCCTCCCACTGACACCAATGACGGGGCACTATTCCTCCCACTGACACCAATGACGGGGCACTATTCTTCCCACTGACACCAATGACGGGGCACTATTCCTCCCACTGACACCAATGACGGGGCACTATTCCTCCCACTGATACCAATGACGGGGCACTATTCCTCCCACTGACACCAATGATGGGGCACTATTCCTCCCACTGATACCAATGACGGGGCACTATTCCTCCCACTGACACCAATGATGGGGCACTATTCCTCCCACTGACACCAATGATGGGGCACTATTCCTCCCACTGATACCAATGATAGGGCACTATTCCTCCCGCTGACACCAATGATGGGGCACTATTCCTCCCGCTGATACCAATGATGGGGCACTATTCCTCCCGCTGATACCAATGATGGGGCACTATTCCTCCCACTGATACCAATGATGGGGCACTATTCCTCCCACCGACACCAATGATGGGGCACTATTCCTTCCGCTGATACCAATGATGGGGCACTATTCCTCCCACTACCCCAGCTGGAAACAATCCTCCCATTTTCTACCCCAGCTGGAAACAATCCAGCCCCCTGACAGTCTGAAGGACAGTAAACTGGCCCTTTGTTTGAAAAGTTTGGAGACCCCCTGATCTAAGGCACTGCTGCCTCTGATTGCTAGTCTCTGGAGATTTGGAGTGAGATTTGATGATGTCAATAATGTGCTTCTCACTGTTCTCCTTACTGGAGGCTCTAACATGAGGAAAGAAAGCCCTGCCTCTGCCAAAATGGCTGCCTCCACACAGAGGCACACTGCAGAACAAGACATGGTAAGGAATAGGGGGAAAAGATCAGCTTCAAGGAGACAATACTAGTGACTAGCCCTTTGCCCTCGACTTGTCTTCTTTTAGGCACAGCTTCCACCAATCAGTTCCACTTTAAAACTTGGGAGTTGAGCTTCCACTGTGAGTTTTCCTTACCAGCATACTTTTTCTGTCGGTGTCTCAAAGTACTGACGTCAGAAGCAGCCAGGCAAATAGCATTTTTTTTTAAAGAAGGCACTCAGCAATAGGGGTGGAATGACCATTTGGAGACTCGGGCACTGCCTGAGGGCCCGGGGTCAGTAGAGGGCCCCATGAGATGCACCTGGTACCTTTTTCATAGGCTTTTTTGAGTTTGGGTAAGGACACAGGGGCCCCATGATCCCCTATTGCCTGGGGGCCCCATGAGTTGTCAGTCTGTCCTTGCTCAGCAATAGCATTTAGTATTTCATTCAGTATCAACGGGTTTGGACGGTTTGAACCTCGGCAGGTATAATCATGGTGCTTGGGCACCATCTGCTGTCTCAGAAGTAGAACATCACCAGTTGCGATTTACCGTATTTAGTTTGTATGAATTATATTCTATGCTATTTATAGCATTTTTTTTTTTTTTTGGGGGGGGGTATGGGACTGGCTGTTTTATTTTTTTTCTTTCTTCTTTGTCCTATTGCTGAGATTTCCTTTTACTTCCTGTCCCAATGACACAGGAGAAAGTAAAAGAAGAAGCAAGTGGATATCCCCTTTTACCCTCAGTTCACACCTATGCGTTTTCCGCAGCGTTTTGCAGAAACGCACAGCAGTCCATGCAACATGATTTCCTATGGGACAGGTTCACATCTCCGCGTTTTCACCCGCTGCCTTTTTTTGGAAAGGGCCGGGGACTTTTTTAACCACCAAGTCCGGGAGGCAGGGCTTGGTTTTAGGGTCATGAGACCATCGTGATTCGCTGTCACGGCAGTCACATGATCGGAAAAGGTCCCGATCGCAATATACATATATATATACTCATAGGGTCCCCGGCAATAGGGGATCATGGGGCCCCTGTGTCCTCGCCCACACTCAATCCACACCCAAAAAAGCCTATGAAAGGTACCAGGGGCATCTCATGGGCCCCCTACTGACCCTGGGCCCTCAGGCAGTGCCCGAGTTCCTGAATGGTCAGTCCGCCCCTGATATATACTGTATGTTGAAATGCGTTTTTTATTACAAAATATATGAAAAATATTTTTAAAAATATTTTCAAATATACTGTATGTCTTTAAAAATACATATAATCTACATTTTTGGAATGCATTTACAAATATATGTAAAAATATATGTTAAAATGACTTTTTTATATGTTATAAAATAATCTGAAGAATATATTTAAAAAATATATTTTTTAACAATATTTTTGATATATTTTGTAATATATAAAAAATGCATTTCAGCACACAGTACAACACAGCATGCGGAAAACACATAGGTGTGAACTGAGGGTAAAAGGGGATATCCACTTGCTTCTTCTTTTACTTTCTCCTGTGTCATTGGGACAGTACAGTACATATATATATATATATGAATGTATTTTAAAATATATTGAATTCGGCCAAAATTGTAGTATTTCAAATATATATAAATATATTTGGGATTCATTCATGCCATCCATTGTATACTAGTGCCTAGCTGTGAATGGTCACAGCTAATCACATGCACATGTCATGTGATTAGCTGTGACCAAATCACAGCTAAGCACAAAAAAAAAAAAAAAAAAAGCTGAATGAATCGATTTCATTCAGGTAAATGCTTGCTTATAGCAAAGTAATTCTTTGCTATAAGCAAATTGTGTAAAAAAAAATAAAATAAAATACTGATCACTTCCCCAAAGTAGTACAATGTTACTATGGTAACATTGTACTACTTTGGTCATAGTAAAATATGAAAAAAAAATCTTAAAAAAATGTAATAAAAAATTAAAAATAATAAAAAAATTAAAAAAAAAATATATATATATATTTTTTTCATACTGTCACCAGTCAGTGTCCCTGTTCACCACCATGCCAGTTATATGATGACGCTGTACTGCACTGGTGACAGTATGTAAAAAAAAAAATAGTGAAAATTATTTTTTTAATTTTTTCATTTTCCGAAAAATTATGACAAAAAAAATACAACTTCAAAAAACTCGCCATTCCTCTTATGAAGTACGTCGGACTGTCTACTCTGCAAAAAGGGGTCATTTGGGGGATATCTGTACTATTCTGACATTCTTGGACCTCAAGAAATTAGATTGGCCGTCAGTACTTCAGGATTGATCAATATTCAGATCTATACCATAGTTTGTGAACTCTATAACTTTCCTACAAACTAAATAATACATCCTAATTTGGGTTATTTTCACCAAAGACATGTAGCAGAATACATCTCGGCCTAAATTTATGAAGAACAATTATTTATTTGTAAACTTTTATAACAGAAACAAAGAAAAACATGTTTTTTTTCAAAATTTTTGGTCGTTTTTTGTTAATTTAGCAAAAATTAAAAACCCCAGCGGTGATTAAATACCACCAAAAGAAAGCTCTAGTTGTGTGAAGAAAATGATAAAATTTTAGTTTGGGTACAATGTTGTATGACCGCGCAATTGTCATTCAAAGTGTGAGAGCGCTGAAACGTGAAAAATGGCCTGGGCAGGAAGGGGTAAAATTGCCCGGTATTGAAATGGTTAAAACGCCCCGTGTGTATGGAGGAGCGCAGAATTGCACTGCATTAGTTTCTCCCCCGGCCATACTGGCTGGGTCAGTGACACCATGACCCGGTAGTGACATTCTACGTGTTGCTCCCGATCAGTAACAGGAAAGCCTGGTTCACACCAATGCAGTTTGCTTTTGATCCGTTTCCGCAGTGCTTTTTGAGTTGTGTTTTGCATGCGCCTTTTTCACACTTTTTTTTTGTATGTGTTTTTTTATTTTTTGTTATGAAGGTTAAAAATGCATCAAAAACACACTACATGCGTCTATTGAACCATAAACATGTTGCGTTTTAAAAAGTCCCTGACCCTCTCCAAAAACAAAAAAAAGTGAACTTGTCCAATTGGAAACCATGTTAAGTGGGCTGTAGTGCGTTTCGGCAAAAAGCCAAATGCACTAAAAACGCATAGATGTGAACCAGGATGAAGGAGAGATCAGCAAACAGATGTTCGCTCATCTCCCTCCCCTCTACCTGGCAGCACCCATCATGCTGGTCCCAAGTCTGCTGGAGGGTGAACTGAGCCTGGGAAACATAGCAGGAACACATGGGGCATGCACGGTGGGGGGTTACCGGGGTGTGTGGAGCATGGATCGCTGCCATCTGGCAGTCAAAAATTGGGGTGTCCAATTTACACGCACTCTCGTTGATTACAGCTGCTGGGAGTGTGTGTAAAACCCCCTGAACCCCCCTACGTAGTTGCTACAGCAGTTACATGGTTAATTGTATTAATTGCTATTGCTGTCTAGCATCTTCTGATTTCTGGTTTCTATTACTGCCGAGTTTTCTCTGTTGCTAGGATGCAGGCGGTCATTAATGCCTAGTATCCTTCATTGCTAGGACACAGGTGGGCTATTTCCACATAGCGATCCTCCATTACTATTGTGGCCTAGTGCCCTCTGTTGCTATTGGAACCTAGAGTCTCCCATAGTCATTGCCGCCTAGCCTAGGACACAGGTAGCTATTGCTGCAAAGCGTTCTCCGTTGCTATCGGCAACTAGCGTCCTACATTACTAATGCCACCTAGAGCCCTCTGTTGCTAATGCCGTCTAGCTTCTTTCGTTGCTAGGACTCCATTGTTATTGTGGCCTAGCGTCCTCCAATGTTATTGCCACCCAGCGCCCTCTGTTGCTATTGCCATCTACCATGTTCCGTTGCTAGGACTCGATTGCTATTGCTGCCTAGCGTTCTCTGTTGCTAGGATGCAGGCGGTCATTAATGCCTAGTATCCTTCATTGCTAGGACACAGGTGGGCTATTTCCACATAGCGTTCCTACATTGTTATTGCCGCCTAGCGTCCTCAGTTGCTATTAATGTCTACCATCGTCCATTGCTAGGACCCGATTATTATTGCTGCCTAGCATTCTCTGTTGCTAGGATGCAGGTGGCCATTAATGCCTACTATCCTTCATTTCTAGGATATAGGTGACTATTTCCACATAGCGTTCCTCTATTGTTATTGCCACCTAGCATCCTCTGTTGCTATTGTTGTCTACCATCTTACATTGCTAGGACTCGATTACTATTGCTGCCTAGCGTTCTCTGTTGCTAGGATGCAGGCGGTCATTAATTCCTAGTATCCTTCATTCCTAGGACACAGGTGGGCTATTTCCACATAGCGTTCCTACATTGTTATTGCCGCCTAGCATCCTCTGTTGCTATTGCCGTCTACCATCTTCCATTGCTAGGACCCGATTATTATTACTGCCTAGAATTCTCTGTTGCTAGGATGCAGGCGGCCATTAATGCCTAGTATCCTTCATTTCTAGGACACAAGTGACTATTTCCACATAGCGTTCCTCCATTGCTATTGCCGCCTAGCATCCTCTGTTGCTATTGCCGTCTACCATCTTCCATTGCTAGGACTCTATTGCTATTGCTGCCTAGCTTCCTCTGTTGCTAGGATGCAGGCAGTCATTGCCACCAGGCGTTCTCCGTCGCTAGGATGCAGGCGACTCTTCTACTCCAATGGCGCACTTTTGCACAAATGTTCACACGCGTGTGCTGTAACATATGGTCTGTACACATGACCCTGGCAGATTTTTCATAGCCGTGTGCGTGCGACCTAACATACATGACATAGTCATGCTCTTGGTGTGTCACAGGAACAGGGTTGAGGGTCTTCCAACATTTTAACACTTTTTAAATTTTTTGTCGTCACTTTATTATGACCTTTCATAGACTAAACAAAATGTCTCCCGCCCCTTGTAATGTTCTCCTCACAGATCACAGTCCATCACTCCCCAGCTTTCAGTGCACAGTGGAGTCAGCAGGCTGGGAGGAATCACTCAGGGAGTGCCCGGGGCCGACATTCCCCTCACAAGCCCCTCCTCGCCCTCGGAGATGTGACTTTCCACACATACAAAATGGCGCCTGACCAATTCGCCCTAGTAACAGAACCTGCGCGGGCCAATGGGAGCCACCGCCCTCACCAAACCCCGCCCCACTGCTCGGGCGCGCAGCCTATCCGGAGCCAACGGGGCGCGCGAGCGCGCGCGCGCTCTGACCGCAGGGAGCCGCTGAGTGGGGACGTTTCCGGAAGGGGGGGGGGTGTTTCTGTGTGTACGTGAGAGGGGCGTCGGTACGTAACGTACGTCGCGACTGCGGTGCCCTTCTCCCTTGCCCTTAGCTCAGCGTGACGCTTTTCCGGCGGGGTCTCGCTTTATTTCCGGTCTCTGCGAGAAGTGACATTGAAGCGGGGTGGTACGGACTGCGAGGCTTAGGTGAGAGGCCCGGGCGGCAGGAGCGGGCGGTGACGGGGACTGAGGCCTAAAGGGGAGGAAATACGTTATATATACATAAATTAATATATTAATTGCGTCACTAATATAATAAAATAGATATAATTTTGTGGAGGCTGTGGTGGGCCGCCATTGCTGAACCTCTGAAAATGCCTTCTGACTGGCTGTGCTGCCATGGCAAGCAGGCAGAGGGCACGTCCATGGCAACCAGGCAGTGGGCACGTCCATGGCAACCAGGCAGAGGGCACGTCCATGGCAACCAGGCAGAGGGCACATCCATGGCAACCAGGCAGAGGGCACATCCATGGCAACCAGGCAGAGGGCATTGCCAGGCAGAAGGCAGTCTCAGGCTTCCCCCTTTCCCCCCCCCCCCTTCCCGACTGAGGAATCTGGGTGATTCTACAGGCTCCTAAGTCGCTCACCCTAAAGAAGCATGCTGCAAGTGAAGGCAGGGCACCCGATCTACACCCTTGTACCTCCCAGAATTAGCGCTGGATGGTCACGTTGGGCGAGTTTCTTTATATGAAGGATATGCGCAGTGGCTCAGCACCAGCAATAAATGACCCTATTTTTTTTTTGGTAAAATATAAAAGACGAGGTTGCAGCGAGTATCATGTCAAACCTTAAATTTGCGCGCTCGTGAAATGGCGACGAACGTCAGTATCCTATATTTTCTATAGGTTGACACTTTTAAAGCTCCTTTCTTTCACCAGCTCCTTTTTTGTTACCATAGTAACATTGAACTACTCTGGGCAAGTGAGCAGGATTTTTTTTTTTTTAGCACATTATGATTGCTAATACCGATGTATTTCATTGATATTTGCAATCGTTGTTACTGAATGAAACTGATTCATTCAGTCTTTTGTTGTGATTAGCTTTGATTGGGCAAAGCTGATCGCATGATACAGATGGGCTGTGATTGGCCTTGTCTATATCATGTGACTGCCTTGACCAGTCACAGCTAACAACATAATTGTATACAATGGACAGCATGACAGGAAGCCATCCATTGTATACACGTGACCTGTGATCGGGCAAAGCTGACCACGTGATACAGATGGGCTGTGATTGGCCCTGTCTGTATCACGTGACTGCCTTGACCAGTCACAGCGAACATAATTGTATACAATGGATGGCGTGACAGGAAGCCATCCATTGTATACAAGTGACATGTGACCTGCTGTGATTGGGCAAAGCTGATCACATGATACAGATGGGCTGTGATTGGCCTTGTCTATATCATGTGACTGCCTTGACCAGTCACAGCTAACAACATAATTGTATAGAATGGATGGCGTGACGGAAAGCCATCCATTGTATACAATTGACATGTGATCTGCTGTGATTGGGCAAAGCTGATCATGTGATACAGATGGGCTGTGATTGGCCCTGTCTATATCATGTGACTGCCTTGACCAGTCGCAGCTAACAGCGTAATTGTATACAATGGATGGCATGACGGGAAGCCATTCATTGTATACACGTTACCTGTGATCGGGCAAAGCTGATCACGTGATACAGATGGGCTGTGATTGGCCCTGTCTGTATCACGTGACCGCCTTGACCAGTCACAGCGAACATAATTGTATACAATGGATGGCGTGGCAGGAAGCCATCCATTGTATACAAGTGACATGTGACCTGCTGTGATTGGGCAAAGCTGATCACGTGATACAGATGGGCTGTGATTGGCGCTGTCTATATCATGTGACTGCCTTGACCAGTCGCAGCTAACAGCGAAATTGTATACAATGGATGGCATGACGGGAAGCCATTCATTGTATACAATTGACATGTGATCTGCTGTGATTGGTCACAACGGTCACATGACACTGGCAACGGGCCGGTGTAGTGATATGTCATCGGCTGTGTCCAGGTGACAGAACACGCTGCTCTGCGGCTCATTTTGACAGGACGTCATATGATGTCCAGTCACAACGAGGAGTGTCCCGCCTCTGCTATAGGCCGGGCGGGAAGGTGTTAAAGTTGTTCTGAAGACAAGTTTTTACTCCTATGCATTAAGGTAAGAAGCTCCCTCCCCAGCCCCCCTCATACTTCCCTGAACCCTATCTCGATCCAGCGATGTGCACGAGAGCAGAGGCTCTCTGCCTCCTCATTGGCTCAGGCACAGCTGCGGGAGCCGTTGGCTTCTGCTCCTGTCAGTCACAGCCAGTGAGAAGGGGGCGGGGGCTGAGCCATTCTCTCTCTGTGTGTCCTTTGAACACAGAGCCGGCTCAGGAGCAAACATGCACGAGTGCCCCCCATAGCAAGCAGTTTGATATGGGGACCCTTGGCAGGGGGGTGGGGCCCGGAGCGTCGGCAGGGGACCCCAAAAGAGGAGGATTGGGGCTGCTCTGTGTGCAAAACCATTACACAGAGCCGGTAAGTATAACTCGTTTGTTATTGTAAGGGCCAATTCACATTGACTTGCCCTAAAATGTATGAAGAATGGATAAACCTTTCCATCCATTTTAATCGCGCGCTGATGTTTGTTGATATACATTTTGATATCGGTTGACATGCATTTTAGCGTGGGGCATAGCGGTGATCAGGACATTGGTATGGTGTATGGGGGGTGTATTGTGCGCACTGGGACTGGTGACAGGGTCTCCCTGCACTATTTATTATTGTGGGGGCAGTGATCAGGAACACGGGGGCACTATACTGGGGCACTGGGGTGGCTGGCACTGCAGTCTGTGAGGGTACAAGCAGCCTGACGGCACACAGACACATTGGAAATTAGTCAATAATCGTAAATGCAGCGCTAGTCAGATGATGAGTAAATAAATACCTAAATATATCAACATAAATAAAATATAACAAACGTGAAAACATGCGCTGTGGAGCGCTAAATCTACTGGTGAGAGTAGCGTCTTGATATGACGCATGAAATGCAAAAGTGACACAAATATAAATAGATTCAAAGTCCAATAAACATTATAGAGTGAATTCCGTGACTCCAGTGGATGGAAAACGAGTGTACATCGCACCAAGCAGCGCAATAAATCGCACATCTGAGTAAATTACACCACTCCTGGTCATCTGGATCCTAAAGGTAACTCGGGATCATCCGGCACACGTCAGCACATCAGGTGATCAGCAGGCTGCTACTGTCCAGGTTCCAGGATAAATCCCATCCAGTATTTGGGGACCAGTCATAGGTATTGGATGAACACAGAAATCCACCTTAAGGAGAACTGGCAAATGTAACAGTGACAAAGATGGCTTCTAGATTGCAGCTGTCTAATGACGTGTTCTGTCTTTTCAGCAGGAAAAATGGCGGACGATATTCGTGCAAAGATTGAAAACTACAAGACCGCACCATTTGATGCCCGTTTTCCTAATCAGAACCAGACCAAACATTGTTTCCAGAACTACCTGGGTAAGCCCATTTTACCCCTACTTGAGCGAGTTGGCATCTGCCATTTGGGCCCTAACTTTTACCTCATTCCTGCCAGCCATTCACATCTATGCGGCCTCTCGGCGGGTGGGACTTAATGCCGAGAGGCCGCATATATGAGAACCTAAAGCTAAACCGTTCCGTGGTCACATGATCGGAAAACGCCACCTCACCTCCCAACACCTGAAACCCCTTAGAGGGCTGGGAGGCGCCAAGGGGTTAAAGTGATAATAAACTCTTCTTTATCTTTTAATCCTTGCCTGCGTTCCAGTTTATTCTGGTGCCAAGATCTCTGCCACAGGTTTCCTGTTTCGGGGTGGCCCCCTTTTCTTGCAGCATCCCGCAAAGGCACCCTTGCATACAGGAACTAGAGTTGTGTCTTCCTACACTGTGTGCATCAACACAAACACACAACCCCGTAACATAAGACTGCCATGCACTCCTCTCCTCCTCCATGCTAACAGAGTGGCTGGAGACTGCACTGTCCACTCGTAGACCAGAAATTCAGGGAAGCTACACTGAAAGAACAGGAGCCGGCATCAACTAGAGCTGTCTTCCTACACTGTATGCATCAACAGAAACACACAACCCTGTAGCATAAGACTGCCATGCATTCCTCTCCTCCTCCATGCTAACAGGCTGGCTGGAGACTGCACTGTCCACTCATAGACCAGAGGTTTAGGGAAGCTACACTGAGAGAATAGGGGCCATCAGCAACTAGAGTTGTCTTCCTACACTGTGTGCATCAACAGAAACACACAACCCTGTAGCATAAGACTGCCATGCATTCCTCTCCTCCTCCATGCTAACAGGCTGGCTGGAGACTGCACTGTCCACTCGTAGACCAGAAATTCAGGGAAGCTACACTGAGAGAACAGGAGCCGGCAGCAACTAGTTGTCTTCCTACACTGTGTGCATCAACAGAAACACACAACCCCATAGCATAAGACTGCCATGCACTCCTCTCCTCCTCCATGCTAACAGACTGGCTGGAGACTGCACTGTCCACTTGTAGACCAGAAGTTCAGGGAAGCTACACTGAGAGAACAGGAGCCGGCAGCATTGATAGTTGTAAACTGAAAGTGTTGAGGTAAAAATTTTAGCAACGTTTACTAGGGAATGTTTATTTTATTGTGCTGAATGTGTTAAATTCTGAGGGTTTAATTCTATTTTAATCTTTTAGCCCCCCCACAAAGCTGAGCAGTGTAAGCTGAGAGTGTGATGAAAGAAAATACATAAGCTCAGAATACTTCCCAAAAAGCCTCATGTCAGAACGACCCATAGATCAGATATATCTCTGTAAATGTAATTCTCATTTTTCCTGTAGCCGTTGTGGGTCCTGCCTCCCCCTTCCTCCTAAGCCACCCTATTGGTCATTGAAGCTGTTCTGAATACCAAAGGACCAATAAGGTCACTTTAGGGGTGAGAAGGGACGGGCCCATGGCTGGAGGCCTGAGGACATACTCAGCTGTCTATAGCATTGGATTTACTCATTGTTTTGTATGCATTTCTGGTGATTAACAGTCGTGTTCAGTTTGAATTGCCTGGTTTATTGTAAAGATCCCCAAAATGTAACCAATATCATCCCGCCCCCCTCTCCACCCCTTGTTCCCACCATTCATTGATGGTGATGTGTTTTTTGGAAGATCCTCGGCAATGTCTCTTCTGGAAACCAAGACCAGCGATCCACCTCTACAATCCATCTGGCCAAAATGTAACCAATATCGACCCGCCCCCCTCCCCACCCCTTGCTCCCAACATTCATTAATGGTGATGTGTTTTTTGGAAGACCCTCGGCAGTGCCTTTTACGGAAGCCAAGACCAACGATCCACCTCTACAATCCGTTGTCACTGCTAGTCCTTGCCACACCTCTTTTTGACTCCTCATGCCCCTGGAGTCTTTAGTATTTAACCATTGTCATCCCGCCCCCCTCTCTACCCCTTGCTCCCACCATTTATTGATGGTGATGTGTTTTTTGGAAGACAATCGGCAGTGCCTTTTATGGAAGCCAAGACCAACAATCCACCTCTACAATCCATCTGGCCAAATTTTAACCAATAATAACCCGCCCCCCCTCTCCACCCCTTGCTCCCACCATTTATTGATGGTGATGTTTTTTGGAAGACCATCGGCAGTGCCTCTTCTGGAAGCAAAGACCAGCGATCCACCTCTGCAATCCATCTGGCCAAAATTTAACCAATATCGACCCGCCCCCCTCTCCACCCTTTGCTCCCACCATTTATTGATGGTGATGTTTTTTGGAAGAGACCATCGGCAGTGCCTTTTCCGGAAGCCAAGACCAGCGATCCACCTCTACAATCTGTTGTCACTGCCAGTCCTTGCCAGACCTCTTTTTGACTCCTCATGCCCCTGGAGTCTTTAGGAACCTGGCAGTAGATGGTCAGCAGGAAGTGCCCTTGTCACCAGGCATCTCTCTGGTCACCCAAAGGAGGACCCTTCCCACTCCAGCAGTCCAGAAGATAGAAGACCCAGGACCTTGCATGTCACTGAGGCTAGGTTCACACTAATGCGTTGTGGTACATCGCATGTAATTCGCACAGGAACCGCACCGCATTCCTGTGCAAATCACATGCGATTTGTGTGCAGTGCGATTGGAGCCATACATTATGTATGGCTCTAAGTAAACCAAAAAGGTGCAGGATCCTTTTTTGGGTCCACACTAGAATCGGATCGCATGGGTATTCAAACCAATGCGATCCGATTCTGCGCACCGCGTTTTGCAAACCGCTTTTGGGGTGTTAACATACACACCCACATCAGTTCGCATGAACGAGGTGCGATTCTGATACGGTGCGGAATTCGCACAGAAAACGCTGCAAATTCCGCACCGCATCAGTGTGAACCCAGCCTTAAGCACAAAGGAACATGATAATTAAAGGCAAAACTGTCTTCCTTTTTTTTTTTTTTTTTATTTGTTTAGAGCAGGGGTCTCCAAATTTCCTAAGCAAAAGGGCCAGTTTACTGATGTTAGGAGGGCCGGACTGTGACCAGTGGGAGTAGAAAATGGCCTGGCATCAATGGGCATTAACAATACCTCATCATTTGAATGGAAGGAATTCCTATTGTTTGTATCAATTGGAAGAATAGTGTCCCATTAATGGTGTCAGTGGGAGGAATAGTGCCCTGTCAAAGGTGTCAGTTGGTGGAATAGTGCTCCAAGGGCCAGAAAAAGACAAGCCAAGGGCCACAGTTTGGAGACCACTGGTTTAGAGTGATGAGGGGTTAGAACCTCTGTCAGTATTTTTGTGGCTTGTGTCCCTGTTATGGAGATGAACTTTCTCATTCTCTTGATCATGTACGTTGGTAGGAAAGGAAGTGAGGGCAAATCCGATATTTGGAGTTGTCATCAGAACAGAAATAGAGGGGAAATCTTCCATTAGTGACACTAGGTCCTGTGACAGCTGTCTAAGAGGGGATTTTCCTCAGATCTCTCTCTTCCTGCTGAGTCTCCAGGACAGGAAGTGAAGAGCAATCTCCCTAATGAGACACAGATGGCAAAAGACAGTGGTTATAAACCCTCCCCCCATTAAAAAAAAAATATAAAAAAGTAAAAAAATAAATTATTTACTGCATATATTTTGAGGCATTTTGTGTTAAAAAAAAAAAAAAAAAAAAAAAAAATATATATATATATATATATATATATATATATATATATATATATATATATATATATATATATATATATATATATAATAGATCTAGATAGAGAGAGGGGGGTGGGGGGAGTAGAGAGAGATAGATATAGAGAGAGATACAGATAGATCTAGATATATAGAGAGAGAGAGAGAGAAAATCTGCTATTGGTTAGAGGGTGGGTTGGTGTCCTCAAATGTGTCTAAACTTCGAACACAACAAATCTGAAAGCCTCCATCATTATTACTTGGCAAGTATTCCAATTATACCGATTTTCCCTTGGCTTCCTAAAGGCTTGTAGGGTCACCCAGAGCACCCAAGTCAGTAGCTTGCATTCACAATACCTGCACTACAAAAAATGGTGTGTGTGGTTGCTATTGGAAACCGATATTTCCTCATTTTATCCAAAAGGACCACAGTCCTTATTCCGCCAGAACATAATTTGTAATGGCGCATTGGCCTAGTGCAGGGGTAGGCAACCTGCGGCTCTTTAGCTGTTGTGGAACTACATTTCCCATGAGGCATTGCAAAGATTACGAAACTGACAGTTATAGCTATGACTTGCAGAGGCATGATGGAACTTGTAGTCCTGCGGCTCTCAGGTTGCCTACCCCTGGCCTAGTGGTATTACCATGCTAGCAAGGTTCTTCCAGAAAGCGCTCAGTGCTGACATTTCACTTCTGATTTTTTGCAAGTAGAGAATTGTGAGAGGTTGAAATGGAAGTGGACCTTCACCGTCCATCATTGTCAGCTAGGAGAAGGTGACATACCCAGAACCCCACACATGTACAGGAACACTGCTGGTCACTCCAGGATCTGTTGGGGCGTTTTGGTGAATGCACGCAGTCCTGCAAACTGCCTCCTGGTGTTTCTAGGTCTCGTCCCAGGAGGCACTTTGCGATATCCCATACATAGGCAAACACAGCACAGGGTCGCTTTCAATTGAAGGGACAATGGTGCATCTCCACATGCGCAGTGGGTTGGTGCATGCGCAGACACACAGACCTAGAAATGCCATGGCATGATCCCCACTGTGTGTCTGCGCATGCACCAACCCACTGCGCATGTGGAGATGCACCATTGTCCGTTCAATTGAAAGCGACCCTGTGCTGTGTTTGCCTATGTATGGGATATTGCAAAATGCCTCCTGGGATAAGAGACCTAGAAATGCCATGGCATGATCCCCACTCTCATCCCAGGAGGCATTTTGCGATATCCCATACATGGGTGCAAACAGTGCAGGATCTCTTTCAATTGAAGGGACCATGGTACGTCTCCACATGCGCAGTGGGTTGGTGCATGCGCAGACACACAGTGGGGATCATGCCAGGTTCTCTAGACCTGGCAAAGATCCTTGGGGCATGTCTGTGCATGCCCCAGATATGGGTGTAACATGACGATGGTGGTGCCAGAGAGGGAGAACTCTCCATACAAGAAAGACAATGCTGGACTCCATAGACTAGCATATATGTTTTTTGTTTTGTTTTGTTTTTTTGTGTTTTTTTTTTTTATTTAGGAAGGGACAAGGTTTGAGGATTTAAAATAATTTTCCATAGTAAGGGTGGAGTGCCTCTTTTAAGATCAGTTTATAAAAATCGTGCATACGGCTCCACTACATAATTGGAAAATTCACTGAAGCACTGTAACGCCCATCAGGAATGTCATTGGACACACTACAGTTCTGGTTGCTGTTGGATTGCTCTTTTACGCTATTTAAAATAAATTGAATAACTGAAGCGCTAACTATGGTGAAATAAAAAAAAAAAATTACAATTAAATAGCCGCTAGTGCACACAACCCATGTCTCAGTGGGGCAAATTATACAATCATAATGTGAAGTGGAAAAAATGCTGCGCTACATGAAACAATGGCAGAATCCTTGTATAACTAAAAAAAGGGTGAAGAAATACATATATATAATGCCGGCCATAGACGGGTTGAAAATCGGTCGGCCGTTTTTCGGGGTTTTGGCACATTTTTTTTATCGGTAAAGTTGGAAAAAAAAATCGTCTGATTTTGCCGATCAGCCGATTTTCCCGGCAATGATGGGCAAATGGGCCGATCATTTTACCGATAAAAAATCTACTCTTGAGCCATGCCCTGCAAGAAGAAGAAAAAGAAGAATTCCAGACCGCTATTATATTTGACATGAAAAAGTATTGCGGTTGCAACAATGTATCTATTTGTATCCGAATAAAAGCATCTGTATCCGAAATGGATAAAAATAGATACATTGTTGCAACCACAATACGTTTTCATGTCAAATATATTCGCAGAGCTCTCTGCAAGGGACAGAAATAATTAAATGCAGGCCATAGACGGGACGAAAATCAGCTGATTTTTATTTATTTATTTATTTATTTATTTATTTTTTTATAACATTGGTGGTAACGTCGGCCTATTGAACAACCGGTTTTTGTTTTTTTTTTTTGTTTTTTTTTTTCTTAACGGACGGTTTTCGACCAGTCTATGGTCTGCATTAGAACACAAAAATAGAAAAAATATTAATATTGAAAAAAAAAAATTATGTGTGTGTGTGTATATATATAATATTTTTAAGTATGAATCAAACAAAAGTCATTCAAGTTCAATCAATAAAGTGTTCATTCAGTGAACCCTCCTTTTGGATAACGAAAAATATGTGTATCTGTCATCAATTCCTTTGAAAAGACATCCTCCACCATATATCTGCTCACCTCACACAGTGTGACCTCACGTTATACAATGTTACAGACTGCACTTTTGGTCCCATATGGACTCAGAAGATCAGCTTGCTGAATGAAGACTCCAAAGTAAGCTCCCTCCTGATAAGCGTCTTTGTATCAGCCGTATTCCTCATTAAAAAGAACTCCACTTAGTGCTTTATCCTTTTAAACTTTTATTCATCAATTGCAACATATGAAATACACTCACGTTCCGGAGGTGTATTTTTCACCACGTGTGATGAACATCTAGTGATGTACTGATTAAATGCTATTGTTTTGCTTTGTCTGTTTTTGCTCTTCTTGTGAACAAGATGACCTGTAATTCTTTACCAGTCTATTGAATTGAATGCTCTCTTTGTAGATTTTCATCGATGCGAGAAGTCTTTGATTGCCAAAGAACAGGATCCCTACCCATGTCAGTGGTATTTGAAAGTGTACAGGTCCATGTGCCCCAACTCTTGGGTAAGTCCCTAGATCACCCTGGTCACTGTAAGCTGTGGATCGATGAAGCAGGCTTAAGCCTTGTACACATGGGCATACTTCAGCATACGCTCATGCGAGGGCAGGGTGAGTGCTCAGGGATACATTTTTGTTCCTTGCATCCTCTTGAAGGCAGTTCTATTCATGTCAGTGGGAACACAGTGGCTGCATGCTGGCTGTTGCTCACAATTTGCTAGCCATGCAGGTGATAATAAATAGGACTGCTGGCATGGAGATGCATAGGGCACCTGTGTATCCCTGTGTGGGCAAACATAGCCCTTGGGCAGGCGTACGCTGCAGTGCACCCATGTCAACGAGGCCTTAGGAAACCTGTATAATTTGTCTGTATTGCAACTACTAATCCTAGCATGTCAACTGCCGGAGCAGAGCATGGAAATCCATATATAATTGCAAGTCCAATGCACAGGAATTATCATTTTCCAACATGCCCATTTCTTGTCTAGTTACTCTAATGATTCTATCTGCAAACGAATTTTATATATTTTGTAGTAAAGCTGACAGAGTACAAATTTAAAGTGGAACATAATCTGACAAGGGAAGTTCCACTTTCCTCCCCCTCCCCGCCTGTATTGGAAGTGGGTTATTTTTAAAAAATTTGGGGGGGGGGGGGGGCGTGTGTCTATTTCTGGCCGCTTTCACATCTGCTTGGCTTGCCTGGCCGAGCTGAGTGGCAGTTCAGCCCTGCCACCTGCAACACATGACAGGTCCCAGGAGGCTGCATGTCCATTCAGAAAGTGCAGCGTGATCTGTGCATGCACAGTGTGGAGGTGGCTGTGAAGCCTCAGGAAGTCACAGCAAGCTTCCTACCAGGCAGGTTGGTGGCGCTAGGGACCTGGAGACCAACAAAGAACCAGCCCAGTTGATGACGGCAGTGTATCCCTAGGCTTGTGAGTGTGGGTTTATTAAAAGTCAGCAGCTACAGTATTTGTATCTTTGGACTTCAAAGGTTTGTAGAGATGACCGGAGTGCCTCTTTAATGTCAGCGCTATAAATACAACTGGTAAATTAAGTATTGAACATGGGTTTTAGTTGGGTTTTAGCTGTTCTGCTTAAAATTCATGTATTTAAATATTTGCTGGTCCTGAATGTTTAAAGCAACGTTCCCATTTCCTGATCTGTTCTGGTGTATTTACTGCAGGTGGAGCAGTGGGATGAGCAGAGAGCAGCGGGCACATTTCCTTGCAAAATCTGAAGGCTCTACGCTGGACTTGTGATGTTGATTCCTGCAATCTTGAATGATGTTCACACCAGGCCTGATGTTTCAGCTGGTTTTGTCCATTTAAATTTTGCTTCTGTTGTTGTAAATCGATGGAGAAGCATCCAGTGAAGTTTATTCCTATGTCAATAAAACCTGAAAATGATTCCCATTGGATTCTGTGTTGTCATATGTTGGGGTGTGTGTTTGTTTTTGCTTGTGTTTCTTTCTTTTTTTAATTTTACCTGGTAATGGTAAGTCTTTAACCGCTTCCCGGAAATACTGCCACAGGACAGGGCTGTGCACAGCCATCCAAAGCAGTGTGCACGAGCTTACAGGGAGGAGAGCTGTTTTGTTTACAAACCGCTCTCCCCATCAGAGATGCTCGGCAATCACCGGGTGTCATGTTATTTATTTATAGATCGATAGATATATATCTATCTCGTGTTGAAATGCATTTTTATTACAAAATATATATGAAAAATATTTTTTAAAAATACATTTCAAATATACTGTGTGTCTTTAAAACTACAAACCTACATTTTTGGAATGCATTTACAAGTATATGTAAAAGTATATGTTAAAATGACTTTTTTATGTTAAAAAATCTGAAGAATATATTTAACAAAAATAAATATATTTTTAAATATATTTTAAAAATATATTCTTCAGATTTTTTTTTAACATGTAGAGAAAAGTCATTTTCAAATATATATTTATATTGTGTTTCCAGATAGGGGGCGTGCACTATTCGCAGCCTCGGGTGTCAGTCACCTGGTCCTGGTCGGTGATTACTTGTCGACACCCGGTGATTGCCGAGCATCTTTGATGGGGAGAGCTGTTTGTAAACAAAACAGTTCTCCTCCCTGTCAGCTCGTGCACACTGCTTTGGATGGCTGTGCACAGCTATCCAAAGCAGTGTGCTTACAGTGAGGTACATGGACACAGCCAGTGGCGTCGCAAGGCAGGTGCGTTGCACCGGATGACACCGACCGCACGGGGTGACACCGGACCCGCTCCACAAAAAGGTAAGTTGTAAAGCAAGCCGACGATCCCCGCAGGATGCATTGGATCCATCCTGTGGGGATCGTCGGCTTGCTTTACAACTTACCTTTTTGTGGAGCGGGTCCGTTGTCACCCCGTATAGGTTGCATGCCGACGATCCTGCGGGGTGACACCGGACCCGCTCCAAGAAAAGGTAAGTTGTAAAGAAAGCCGACGATCCCCGCAGGATAGATCGGATGTGCGGATTGAGCATAATGGATCTGAGTCCGATCCATTATGCTCAATCCGCAGATCTGATCCATTCTGCGGGGATCGTCAGAGGGGGTGTCACCAAGTGTTACTGCATCGGGTGACACCAACCCTAGGGATGCCTCTGGACACAGCACCCATGTAAAACACACCCATATGTTAACCCCTGCCTGCCCACTGCCATTAGTACAGTGTTAGTGCTTGTTTTTTTTTTTTTTTTTTTTTTTTTTTTTTTTAGCACTGATCACTGTATTGGTGTCACTGGGGATGTCCGTGACACCAAGTCAGTTCTCCTCAGTGCCAGAATGCCTGCCGCAGTCCCGTTATAATTCGCTGATCGCTGCCATTACTAGTAAAGAAAGAAAAATCCCAGTATCTATTCCACTATTTGTAAACGCTATAACTTTCACATAAACCAATTCATTTACACATATTGGGATTTTTTTTTTTTTTTAGCAAAGATGTAGCAGAATACATTTTGGCCTAAATTTATGATGAAATTTTTTTTTTTTTTAATTTTATTTCTGGACATGTTTAATAGCAAAAAGTCAAAAATATTTATTTTTTTTTCTCAAAATTGTCACTTTTTTTTTTTTTTTCATTTTATACAGCAAAAAAAAAAAATGCACAGGCGATCAAATACCACCAAAAGAAAGCTCAATTTTTGTCAAAATGACGTAAATTTCATTGCAGCATTGCATGACCGTGCAATTGTTAAAGTAACGCAGCACCGTAATGCTCAAAATGGCCTAGTCAGGAAGGGGGGGTAAATCCTTTGGAGGGCAAGTGGTTAAGAGAAACTCCCTTTCCCCAACAGTTTGGTGTCACCAATTTATAAATTGAATAACTCAAGCGCTGACTATGGTGAAATCAAAACAAAAAATAAAATGCTGCAGCCGCTAGTGCACACAGCCCATGTCTCAGTGGGGCAAATGATACAATCATGTAGCGCAGCATTTTTTCACTTCACATTATGATTGTATAATTTGCCCCACTGAGACATGGGTTGTGTGCACTAGTGGCTGCAGCATTTTATTTTTTGTTTTGATTTCACCATAGTCAGCGCTTGAGTTATTCAATTTATAAATTGGTGACACCAACACTATTGATTGAACTTGATTTTTTTTTTATTCATATATAAAAATATTCTTTATTTTTTGTGTGGTTTTTGTGTGTATGTATATGTATGTGTGTGTATGTGTGTGTGTGTATATGTATATGTGTATATATATATATATATATATATATAAAATTTCAATATTAATATTTTTTTCTGCTATTTTATCTTCTAATATATATTTTTTTATTTTTTCACTTTGATTTTTGGTTATAAAAGGATTGTGCCATTGTTTCATGTAGCTCAGCATTTTTTCTCTTCACATTATGAAACAATGGCACAATCTTTTTATAACCAAAACACAAAGTGAAAAAATAAAAAAATAAATATTAGAAGATAAAATAGAAGAAATATAAATGTATATATATAACAAAAACCACACAAAAGAAATAAAGAATTTTTAAATATGAATCAAAAATTCAAACAAATAAATCACGTTTATTCAATAAAGTGTTGGTGTCACCAATTTATAAATTGAATAACTCAAGCGCTAACTATGGTGAAATCAAAACAAAAAATTACAATTAAATGCTGTAGCCGCTAGTGCACACAACCCATGTCTCAGTGGGGAAAATTATACAATCATAATGTGAAATGAAAAAATACTGAGCCACATGAAACAATGGTCCAATCCTTATATAACCAAAAAACAAAGTAAAAAAATATATATTAGAAGATAAAATGGTAGAAAATATTAATATTGGAATATAAAATATATATATATATAACAAAAACCACACAAAAAAAATTTTTTTTAAATCTGAATCAAACAAAAAATCATGTTTAATTAAAGTGTTGGTGTCACCAATTTATAAATTGAATAACTCAAGTGCTAACTATGGTGAAATAAAAACAAAATTACAATTAAATGATGTAGCCGCTAGTACACACAACCCATGTCTCAGTGGGGAAAATTATATAATCATAATGTGAAGTGAAAAAATACTGAGCTACATGAAACAATGGCACAATCCTTATATAACCAAAAACTAAAGTGAAAAAATATATATTAGAAGATAAAATAGAAAAAATAATATTGAAATAATAAAAAATATATATATATATATATATATACACACAAAAACCACACAAAAAAATAAATATTTTTAAATATGAATCAAACAAAAAGTTATAAAAAAAAAAATTGAGTTCAATTAATAAAGTGTTCATTCAGTGAACCCTCCTTTAGATAACGAAAAATATGTGCATCTGTCATCAATTGCCGTGCAGAGACATCCTCTGCCATATATCTGCTCACCTCACGCAGTGTGATCTCACATTATACAATGTTACGGTCTAACTGCACTTTTGGTCCCATATGGACTCAGAAGATCAGCTTGCTGAATGAAGACTCCAAAGTAATCTCCCTCCTGATGAGCGTCTTTGTATCAGCCGTATTCCTCATTAAAAAGAACTCCACATAGTGCTTTATCCTTTATAAACTTGTATTCATCAATTAAAACATAAGCAATGCACTCACGTTCCGGAGGTGTATTTTGCACCAGGTATGATGAAGATCCAGTGATGTACTGATTAGACACTAGATGGCAGTATCATCTCAGCAGCAGAGTCCTGCACATGCTCAAAACAGACACCATCCGTAATGTAATGCAAGGCAAAGCACGGGGCCCATTTAGTGAATGCTATTGCCTGTAATGTTCCAAGAGCCGTTTGTAGAGCACTACAACCGCTATCCCGATAAATGGCAACATCGTGATGTCATCCGCACACTCCTTCCCGACGCATTTCGTCACTAATCACATGACTTTATCAAGGTACTCTACAAACGGCTCTTGGAACGACATTACAGCAGGCAATAGCATTCACTAAGTGGCCCGTGCTTTGCATTGCATTACATTACGGATGGTGTCTGTTTTGAGCATGTGCAGGACTCTGCTGCTGAGATGATACTGCCATCTAGTGTCTAATCAGTACAACACTGGATCTTCACCATACCTGGTGCAAAATACACCTCCGGAACGTGAGCGTATTTCATGTTTTAATTGATGAATACAAGTTTATAAAGGATAAAGCACTATGTGGAGTTCTTTTTAATGAGGAATATGGCTGATACAAAGATGCTTATCAGGAGGGAGCTTACTTTGGAGTCATCATTCAGCATGCTGATCTTCTGAGTCCATATGGGACCAAAAGTGTAGTTAGACTGGAACATTGTATAATGTGAGGTCACACTGCATGAGGTGAGCAGATATATGGTGGAGGATGACTTTGCATGGGAACTGATTACAGATGCACGTATTTTTCATTATCCAAAGGAGGGTTCACTGAATGAACACTTTATTGATTGAACTTAATCTTTTGAATTACTTTTTGTTTGATTCATATTTAAAAATATTCTTTATTTTTTGTTTATATATATATATATATATATATATATATATATAAAATATACAGTTGTGTTCAAAATAATAGCAGTCAGACATCACTAACCGGATCAATCACTGTTTTTGGTAGAAATTATATTTCTACATGGCAAATAATTTACTAGCAGGAGTAGTAGGGTAATAGAAATCCAACAGTCATGACATTCATGCTGCTGATTCTGTGTCATTGAATCACTCATTGAAAGGGGCGTGTTCACAATAATAGCCGTGTGGAGTTCTATTAGTGAGGTCATTCATTCTTTGAAAAACAGGTGGCAATTATTGCCCTTATTTAAGGAAGGAAGGCAGCAAATGTTGGACATGCTGGTTACAGTGCATTTCTCTCTGAAATTCTGAGGAAAATGGGTTGTTCCAGACATTGTTCAGAAGAACAGCGTACCTTGATTAAAAAGTTGATTGGAGAGGGGAAAGCATATAAAGAAGTGCAGAAAATGATCGGCTGCTCAGCTAAAATGATCACAAATGCTTTAAAATGGCAACCAAAACCTGAAAGACGTGGAAGAAAGCGAACTACTACTTCGAATGGATAGAAGAATAGCCAAAATGGGGCGGACTCAGCCAACAATCAGCTCCAGGAAGATGAAAGAAGGTGTGACGTTCCCTGTGAGGACTGTTACAATTAGAAGACGCCTATGTGAAGCCAAGCTATCTGCAAGAAGTCCCCGCAAAGTCCCACTGTTGGAAAAAAGACGTGCTGAAGAGGTTACAATCTGCCAAAGAGCACATTGACTGGCCTAAAGAGAAATGGCGCAACATTTTGTGGACTGATGAAAGTAAGATTGTTCTTTTTGGGTCTAGTGGGTGGAGATAGTTTGTCAGACGACCCCCAAACACTGAATTCAAGCCACAGGACACTGTGAAGACAGTGAAGCATGGTGGTGCAAGCATCATGATATGGGGATGTTTCTCATACTACGGTGTTGGGCCTATTTATCGCATACCAGGGATCATGGATCAGTTTGAATCCATCAGAATACTTGAAGAGGTCATGCTGCCTTATGCTGAAGAGGAAATGCCCTTGAAATGGGTGTTCCAACAAGACAACGACCCCAAACACACCAGTAAACGTGCAACATCTTGGTTCCAGACCAACAAGATGGACGTTATGGAGTGGCCAGCCCAATCCCCGGATCTTCATCCAATAGAAAACTTGTGGAGTGACATCAAAAATGCCGTTTCTGAGGCAAAACCAAGAAATAGAGAAGAACTGTGGAATGTGGTCCAATCATCCTGGGCTGGAATACCTGATCACAGGGGCCAGAAGTTGGGGGACTCCATGCAACACAGATGTACAGCAGTTCTCAGAAACAGTGCGACTACAACCAAATATTCATGAAGTCATTCAAAGGAAAGCAAAATCTTCAAACATTTCTCAGTTTATATAGTGAATGTTTGAGTTTGTAAAGAAGAATACAAACACTGCGATTTTTTGAACCGTCTAATATTCACTTTTCTTCAATTTTTTTAGAGGAACAACACAAATTTGATGTATTTTTCTTCATGTGATTTGGAATAGAATGTGTCGTGTTCCCAATGCATTTGTGTGGATGGAAATAAAAGCTATTAGAAGGATTTTCAGCTTTATTCACTTTTTTCAACACACTGCTATTATTTTGAACACAACTGTATATATATATATATTTTTTTTTTTATTTCAATAATATCTTTTTTACTATTTTATCTTCTAATATATTATTTCACTTTATTTTTTTGGTTATATAAGGATTGTGCCATTGTTTCATGTAGCTCAGCATTTTTTCACTTCACATTTTGATTGTATAACTTGCCCCACTGAAACATGGGTTGTGTGCACTAGTGGCTATAGCATTTAATTCAAAATTTTTTTGTTTTCATTTCACCGTAGTTAGCGCTTGAGTCATTCAATTTATAAATTGGTGACACCAACACTTTACTGATTGAACTTGATTTTTTGATTCACTTTTTGTTTGATTCATACTTAAAAATATTTTTTACTTTTTGTGTGGTTTTTGTTTTATGCAAAATGCAAAAATGCTACAAAAGCTGAAAAACTCACGTTTTTAACGTGACTTTACACAGCTAACGTTCCCGGCATTATCAAAGCGTCCCGTGTGAATGAGGACTCGTATAGCTCAATGGAACATCTGGCTAAACACTTTCCAGTGGCTAAAACACAGGCGTCTGGTATGTTATAGCTTTGTTTTCTTTCAAAAGCAGCAAAAGCCCGAATAGAAAAGCCTGTCCCTTGCCAGCATGCTGCAGAGAAGGACCCTGGCTCTCTTTGTGGAGGTCTGACAACCCCCCCCCCCTCTCATGTCAGAGCTGAAGCTCTCCCAAGTGGCGTCACCAATCTAGCAGATGAGAATTTCATCAATTTACATGGCAAAGGACAATTCAGTGTTCTAGTAAATGTTTTTATTGAAAAACAGTAGATGACAACATACATGACACATGAATAACGCAGACTGCTGATGTGCACTTTAACAGGTGTATTTATATTCACAGTGCCTCGATATTAGAATAAAATGGCTGGTTGGAGAAAAGCAACAGCATGAGACAGGGAAGCAGTCGGTCGGTTGGTTACATCCCAGATGTCATTTATCTTGCTGCAACAGGGAGAAATCTTCAGCTTGGTCATTGGAAATGTATTCCATTCTGTCCATCATTCCAAAGTATACTGGTGCAGCCTTAAAGGGTAACTCCACTTTAATGGAAAAAAAAAGGCAATTAACCTCCCTAGCGGTCTCATTATGTCCATATTTCTGTGCCCAAAGCGGTACATTTTTTTGCATGGAAATATGTAGTTTTTATATTGTAGGCCTGTAATTCTTAGGAATAACTCACTGAAATCTGTCCGAACAAGAGTCTAGTAAACATCCCGGGTATGTTAAAATTTGAAACACGAAATCATAAATTATAATTTAATAAATAGTCATAAAACATAATATAATAATAAATTTAATTCAATAATATAATCAAACCAAAAACACTGAAATGTGAAATATAGCGCCAAGTTCTCACATCGCTGAGCTCAGTCGCAGAATCGTTTTCAGTGTCTGATGACGAATTTTCCCCACGAATCATTATCACTCAATTCAGCAAGTGGTTCTGATTTACTATCGCTGTTCTCTAGCCGGTCTAAAACCGCTTTTGACCTAAAGGGACGCTTTTTGGACGCCATGGACGTTTCTCAGTTTCCAGGCAGAAAGAACAGTAAAAATGCAGGCAGGGCGCCGGACAAAGCACTCGGGACAAAATGTATGTGAAATGGTTTGATACAGGAATGTTATACTATGTGATTTTAGTGTATTTAGTGAATGTCACTTTTTGACATTTTTACACTTCCCGCCAGTTCTGTCCCCCGTACGTCCCGACGTTGCAGGGAACAGAACCCGGAAGACAGAGGCCGGCATTGGCCGGAGGACATTGCCAGGGATGCTGCAGGGGGGACATCGCGGGAGCGAAGGACAAGGTAAGTGCAGAAGGGATCCCGGAGCAACTCTGCAGTGTATTCCTGAGTGTAGCTCGGGGGGGTTACCGCTTGTGGTGCTGAAACTTTACCCCGAGCTACACTCAGGAATACCGCCAGGGGGGTTAAACAATAACCCAGCATATACAGAGCATCCTGAAAGTATTCCCAGCGCTTAATTTTTGCCACATTTTGTTATGTTACGGCCTTATTCCAAAATGGATTCAATTCATTTTCTCTGCACATTCTACAAACAATACCCCATAATGATGAAGTGAAAGAAGTTTGTTTTGAAATCTTTGCAATTTATTAAAAAAACAAAAAACATGTACATAAGTATTGACAACCTGTGCCCAATACTTTGTTGAAGCCCCTTTAGCACCAATTCCAGCCTCGAGTCGTTTGGAGTATGATGCTACAAGCTTGGCACACCTATTTTTGGACAATTTCTCCCATTCTTCTTTGCAGGACCTCTCAAGCTCCATCAGGTTGGATGGGAGCGTCGGTGCACAGCCATTTTCAGATCTCTCCAGAGATGTTCAATCGGGTTCAAGTCTGCGCTCTGGCTGGGCCACTCCAGGACATTCACAGAGTTGGCCCGTAGCCACTCCTTTGTTATGTGGCTGTGTGCTGAGGGTCGTTGTCCTGTTGAAAGATGAACCGTCGCCCCACTCTAAGGTGCAGAGTGCTCTGGAACAGGTTTTCATCAAGGATGCCTCTGTACATTCATTTTTCCTTCGATCCTGACTAGTCTCCCAGTTCCTGCCGCTGAAAAACGCCCCACAGAATGATGCTGCCACCACCATGCTTCACTGTAGGGATGGTATTGGCCAGGTGGTGAGCAGTGCCTGGTTTCCTCCAGACATGACGTTTGGCATTCAGGCCAAAGAGATCAATCTTTGTTTCATCAGACCAGAGAGTTTTGTTTCTCATGGTCTGAGAGTCCCTCAGGTGCCTTTTTGGCAAACTCCAGGTGGGCTGCCATTTGCCTTTTACTGAGGAATGGCTTCCATCTGGCCACTCTACCATACAGGTCGGATTGGTGGAGTGCTGCAGAGATGGTTGTTCTTCTTGAAGGTTCTCTCTCCACAGAGAGCTCTTTCAGAGTGACCATCAGGTGCTTGGTCATCTCCCTTCTCCCTCGATCGCCCATTTTGGCCAGGAAGGTTCCTGGTGGTTCCAAACTTCTTCCATTTACGGATGATGGAGGCCACTGTGCTCATTGGGACCTTCAATGCTGCAGAACTTTTTCTGTACCCTTCCCCAGATCTGTGCCTTGATACAATCCTGTCTCGGAGGTCTACGGACAATTCATTGGACTTCATGGCTTGGTTTGTGCTCCGACATGCACTGTTACCTGTAGGACCTTCTATAGACAGGTTTATGCATTTCCTAATCATGTCCAATCCACTGCATGTCCCACAGGTGGACTCCAATCAACTGAACTTCCCACAGGTGGACTCCAATCAACTGCATGTCCCACAGGTGGACTCCAATCAACTGAACTTCCCACAGGTGGACTCCAATCAACTGAATGTCCCACAGGTGGACTCCAAACAAGTTGTGGAAACATCTCAAGGATGATCAGTGGGAACAGGATGCACCAGAGCTCAAATTTGAGTGTCGTGGCAAAGGCTGTGAATACTTATGTAAATGGATTTTTTTTTATTTTTAATAAATTAAAGATTTTGAATTGAATCCATTTTGGAATAAGGCCGTAACATAACAAAATGTGGCAAAAGTTGAGCGCTGGGAATACTTTCTGGATGCGCTGTACACCTGTGACACAAGCTATAGTGTAACCCAATGTTAATCTTTTCCTTTTCAATATGGTTAGCACTTCCACCTGGCAGTATTCCGGTCATCGGTTCGAATCCCAACCACGGCACCACCTGCCTGGAGTTTGCATGTTCTCCCTGTGCCTGCGTGGGTTTCCTCCCACACTCCAAAAACATGCTGGTAGGTGTATTGGCTCCTGTCTAAATTGTCCCTAGTATGTGTATGTATGAATGTGAGTTAGGGACTGTAGACTGTACGCTCCTCGGGGGCGGGGACTGATGTAAATGTACAATATATATGTAAAGCGCTGTGTAAATTGATGGCGCTATATAAGTACCTGAAATAAATAAATATGAATTGCTGTGAAATCTCATGTTTTTAACGTGACTTTACACAACTAACGTCACCAGCGTTCTCAAAACGTCCCGTGTGCATGAGGACTTGAACACTGCAAACACGCCGGCAAAAAATCCTAATATTAGCGGTCTTTTGTATCCAGTGTTTTTTTCTAGCAGTTTTGGAGCTGCTGATATGCATGGAGCCTAAGCTCCGGTTCACATATGCGCAGGCCGTGCTTTGCGCGGGTACGAGAACCCATTCGTTTGAATGGACTCCCGTGCCCCATGACAAGTCCCTGCACTTCTTGCCTAAATGCAGCCCGCACAGGAACCTCGGTTCCCAGTAGAGTTGCGTTTTCCAGTGCGGGCGGCGTGCCATTAGAACTAATGGCACCCGCCCGCGGTTCTGCATTCCTCTGTGCGGGTGGTGCGGCTGCACGGATGTTCGTGCGGATCCTCACCCGCACATATATGAACCTAGCCTAAAAGTCCATGGGTTAGGGGGAGCAAATGACTTACTTTGCCCCGGGCGCTGACAACCCACGCTACGCCACTGGGTCAGCTTAATGTAAATCTCATCACTGAGTGTTTTTTATGTCTAGTTTGTAATTCTATATGTACATTGGGGGGGGGGGGTTTGTTAACCCCTTCACGCCGGTGCCTCCCGGCCCTTTAAATGTTTCAGAAGCCGGGAGGTGGGGCGGGGTTTAGGGTCATGCGATCGGCGGTCACATGATCGGGAAAGGTCCTGATCGATAGCGGAGATCGGGACCTTTCCGTGAGTACCGGACATGTGTGCTGGGAGTGTGCAGGACGTGCGCTCTCAGCACCTATGTTCTTTTTTAATACAACGCAAATGTGTGGCCGCTCAGTGTCTAGGCCCAGACGCCGTGAGGTCGCACATTTGCGTTCGGCCGGCGTGAAGAGGTTAATGTAAATCTCATCACTGAGTGTTTTTTATGTCTAGTTTGTAATTCTATATGTACATGGGGGGGGGGGGGGTTTGTTAATTACACATGCAGGCTGTGCTTCCTAGTTCATTGAGCTTCACAGTGATTGTACCTCGCTGATCGTACTGCAAGGTTTGATTTGTAAACATTAGACTGTCTGCAGTCTCTGTTGACCTGGGGCAGACTGACAACTCATGGGGCCCCCGGGCAATAGGGGATCATGAGGCCCCTGTGTCCTTGACCAAACTCAAAAAAGCCTATGAAAAAGGTACCAGGGGCATCTCATAGGGCCCCCTACTGACCCCGGGCCCTCAATAGGGGATCATGGGGCCCCTGTGTCCTTGACCAAACTCAAAAAAGCCTATGAAAAAGGTACCAGGGGCATCTCATAGGGCCCCCTACTGACCCCGGGCCCTCAATAGGGGATCATGGGGCCCCTGTGTCCTTGACCAAACTCAAAAAAGCCTATGAAAAAGGTACCAGGGGCATCTCATGGGGCCCCCTACTGACCCCGGGCCCTCAATAGGGGATCATGGGGCCCTGTGTCCTTGCCCAAACTCAAAAAAGCCTATGAAAAAGGTACCGGGGGCATCTCATGGGGCCCCCTACTGACCCCGGACCCTCAATAGGGGATCATGGGGCCCCTGTGTCCTTGACCAAACTCAAAAAAGCCTATGAAAAAGGTACCAGGGGCATCTCATGAGGCCCCCTACTGACCCCGGGCCCTCGGGCGGTGCCCGAGTTTCCAAATGGTCAGTCCGCCCCTGCTGTTGACATTAATGCCCCGTACACAGGATAAGAAAATCGCATGAAGAATTTCGTGGAACCACTGATCGAACGATTTTCCTCTTCGTGGATGTTTTAACCGATAACGATATTGTGAACGAAAAAATCCGGTTGAACAACAGTGAAAAATGTTGTCGTTTCGCATACAAACGATCGATTTTCTATGCGGTGGTATGACGATCGTATGAAAAAAATCTATCAAGCGCTATCACGCATGAGCGGAAACAGAAGATGACCCGGATGGTTATGTCCGAGGAATCTTCGTAAACACGAACGAAAAATCCGAATGTTAAAAGTAGATCGGCCGAATGAGATGATGAAACCGGAATTCTGCAGATTATATTTTATGTATCACTATTTATGTATATAGGTCATGTGATAAACGATATTATCCTCATTGCTGGTAATCGTTGTGTAGATCGCTCGTTCTGGCCGGAAGGGGCGTGGCTACAAGGTCACATGCACACCGCATCACTTCCACTTGTACGGAAGACGTCAGCACTACGTATTGCCCGACGAACGATTTTTTTTAGATCGGTTAATGTGGGCCACGATTTCGACCAACGAATGAACGCCTCTCAGTCATCTGATGACCGATTGGTCGATTTTCTAATCGTGTATTCCCGAAACCAAATTAGAAAGAGAAATTGCACTTAATTCCTATAGAGCCCAAGGAACCCAAATTGCATCTTCATATCAGCCAATCACAAACAGTTAGCCTGTCTCCGCTCACCATTAAAGTGGTTGTAAACCCTACCAGGTGAAGTGAATGGCTTCAGGTGATACACAGAAATGAAACACGTAAGTTGTACCCAGGGGTGGACTGACAACTCATGGGGCCCCCGGGCAATAGGGGATCATGGGGCCCCTGTGTCCTTGCCCAAACTCAAAAAAGCCTATGAAAAAGATACCAGGGGCATCTCATGGGTCCCCCTACTGACCGAGTTTCCAAATGGTCAGTCCGCCCCTGGTTGTACCTGTTTATCTGTTGCCCTGTTTGAGTGCAGAATTTATACAGCTTGTCTGAGCTTTCAGAAAGCAGACGGTGGGTAGCTGAAGGTACACTCCGTGAGAAGAGCTCTGAGAGCTGATTGGAGAAAAAGTACACGCCCCCCCTTCCCTTCTTCACACAGGAACGGAGCTGCGGCAGTCAATGACAGCTCCCTGCTGGAGCTCCCTCCCCCGTCACCTTTTTAACTCTTGGTGTCAATAAAACCTTCCAGAAGTGACTTGTACAGGTAGCAGATCAACGAGGTAGCAAGGAGAAATGACACTCAGTGTTCTGGATTGAGACAAGTGCACACCAGTGGCGTCCCTAGGCAGCACACAGCCTGTCATTGACAGCCGCAGCTCCGCTCCCGTGTGCTGTGTGAAGAAGGGAAAGGGGGGGTGGGTGTACTTTCCCTCCAATCAGCTCTCAGAGCTCTTCTCACGAAGTGTAACTCAGGGGCTTGTAAAGCGAGCCGACAATCCCCGCAGGATGGATCGGATCTGCGGATTGAGCATAATGGATCGGAGTCCGATCCATTATGCTCCCCAATCCGCAGATCCAATCCATCCTGCGGGGATCGTCGGCTTTCTTTACAACTTACGTTTTTGTGGAGCGGGTCCGGTGTCACCCCATATAGGTTACATGCTGAAGGATCCCCGCAGGATGGATCGGATCTGCGGATTGGGGAGCATAATGGATCGGAGTCGGATCCATTATGCTCAATCCGCAGATCCGATCCATTCTGCGGGGATAGTCGGAGGGGGTGTCACCGAGTGTGATTTCACTGGTAGACACCAACCCTAAGGATGCCCTTGAGTTACACTCCATGAGAAGAGCTCTGAGAGCTGATTGGAGGGAAAGTACACCCCCCCCTTCCCTTCTTCACACAGCTTACAGGAACGGAGCTGTGGCTGTCAATGACAGGCTGTGTGCTGGAGCTCCTCCCCCGTCACCTTTTTAACTCTTGGTGTCAATAAAACCTTTCAGAATGATTCATACAGGTAGCAGATCCACGAGGTAGCAAGGAGAAATGACACTCAGTGCTCTGGATTGACACAAGTGCACGCTATAGAGGGATGTGCTTTGTTCATCTTTCATGTCTGGGGTTCACAACCACTTTAAGAAAAGAAAAACGATATCAGCAGCACCCCATTATTCGGTTTTCTTTGCTGATTTATGCAGTTTGATGTTTTGGGCCAGTTTGCCATGCAGATCCGATTCACTAACAAAGCAGATATGCTGCCAACCTGGACTCGGTGACCCAGAAACATTCACTGGGAGTCCCGGCTCCTATCGCATGCTTTGCCAATGGCAGAGCATGCAGCGGTCTCTTGGGGATTCGGTGTGCTAGCGAAGCAGACATGCTGCCAACCTGGACCCGGAATGCAGCAAGTACCTTCACTGGATTGTGCAAAAGGATTCCCTCGTCTCTAGATTGGATTGAAACGTGAGTGGCACTTTTGGATATTCAATTGGGTTTTCCAGATAAACCAGCAGCATGCTTCTGCAGACATGAAGCCTATGTGTGTTCAGAATGAGTGGTCTCTGGGATCATCCTGACATGATGGCTAGGCTGGCCATACACTATACAATTTTTGCTTTAGATTAATGCCGGCCATAGATGGGTCGAAAATCGGCCGATTTTTGCACCGTTAGTGGGTTACATGGTCGGCCGTTTTTCGGGCTTTTGCACATTTATTTTGTCGGGCATGTTGGAAAATTTGAGGCCGATCTTGACGACCGGCCGATTTGCCCATCATTGCCAGGAAAATCGGTTTTCCTGGCAATGATGGGCAAATCGGCCGATCGTTTAACTGATAAAAAATCTGCGCATGAGCTGTGATCTGCAAGAAGAAGAAAAAGAAGAAAAAAGAAGAAACAGAAGAAGAAGAAAAGCAGAAGAAAAAGCAGAAGAAGAAGAAAAAGAAGAAGAAGAAGAAGAAGAGGAAGAAGAGGAAGATGAAGGAGAAGAAGAAAAAGCAGAAGAAGAAGAAGAAAAAGAAGAGGAAAAGAAAGAAGTAAAAAAGAAGAAGAAGAAAAAGCAGAAGAAGAAAAAGAAGAGGAAGAAAAAGCAGAAGAAGAAGAAGAAGAAGAAGAAGAAAAAGCAGAAGAAAAAGAAGAGGAAAAGGAAAAAGACGACGAAAAAGAAGACGAATAAGAAAAAGAAGAAGAAAAAGAAGACGAATAAGAAAATAATAATAATAATAATAATAAGAATTCCAGTCCGCTATTATATTTTATATGAAAAGTCTTGCGGTTGCAACAAATGTATCCATTTGTATCCATTTTGGATACAGATGTTTTCATTCGGATACAAATAGATACATTGTTGCAACCGCAAGACTTTTCATATAAAATATAATAGCGGACTGGAATTCTTCTTCTTCTTCTTCTTCTTATTTTTCTTATTCGTCTTCTTTTTCTTATTATTATTTTGCTTATTCGTCTTCTTTTTCATCGTCTTTTTCTTTTTCCTCTTCTTTTTCTTCTGCTTTTTCTTCTTTTTCTTCTGCTTTTTCTTCTTCTTCCTCTTCTTCTTTTCCTCTTCTTCTTCTGCTTTTCTTCTTCTCCTTCTTCTTCCTCTTCCTCTTCTCTTTCTTCTTCTTCTGCTTTTTCTTCTTCTTATTATTATTATTATTTTTCTTATTCGTCTTCTTTTTCTTCTTCTATTCTTCATATTATTTTTATGTATTGCTCCCCTGTCTCTGCAAGAGACAGAAGTAATTATGGGGTTAAATGCCGGCTATAGACGGGATGAAAATTGGCCGATTTTTTTAGTAACGTCGGCCGATCGAACAAACGATTTTTCATTTTTGTATTAAAAAAACGGCTGTTTTTCGACCCGTCTATGGGCTGCTTAAGGCTGCCCATACATTATACAATTTTCTTGAGATTTTTGGTTTAGATTTACCAAAAACCATATAATATGAGGTCAATCCCAAAACAACAATTTCAATGGTATCCAGTTAAGCAGGCCCTTACACTACATAGTTGAAGGTAAATCTAAAGAAAATTGGGTAGAAATTGGACAGAAAATTGTAAGAACATTGTATGGTGTATGGCCGGCCTTAGTCGTGCATTGTGCAGCTCACAGCATTTCTATAGGGCAGGGCATGACAAATAATTTATTTTTCCCTTTACACCTGCCCACCTAATAATCAAATCAAGAAATAAAAAATGATTTTGCAAATTGCAGATTCATTGGTGAATCACTATTGTATCTGATGGGTGAATGTGAATCGCTCATTTTCAGATGGATTGCTACTGTCTGGTTTCGGTTTACTGTGCAGTCGTTGATTTGTGTCCTTCATTGCTTCAAGCGATGCCAACAGGCAGGGGCGGACTGACCATTTGGAAACTCGGGCACTGCCCGAGGGCCCGGGGTCAGTAGGGGGCCCCATGAGATACCCCTGGTACCTTTTTCATAGGTTTTTTTTTTAGTTTGGGCAAGGACACAGGGGCCCCATGATCCCCTATTGCCCGGGGGCCCCATGAGTTGTCAGTCTGCCCCTGCCAACAGGTAATGTAAGCACGGGGGATGAAGCTACATATGGATCCTGAAGGCTGTGTAGACAAGTGAATGACGAAGAGGTCAGCCGGTAGTGTGCGAGGAAGAGAAGAATCCTCTTGTTTCAGGTTTCATGCTGCCTGTTCATTTTGTGTTTGGCTCACCTAGAGCTCATCACAGTAACTTTAGTATATAAGAAAAGCAAAAATAATTCACTGTCTCTGCCGTGACTCCTTTATCATCCCTGGCACTATAATACTCACTGTGGCCTACAACCCATTAGTTCATATTGTATATTCTACCACTTTAATGCCCTTTTACTGGATCATGTCTTGTAGAGGTCAACCACAGCATTTCAGGAAGGTGGCACCATCTTTGTATTGCTGGCAAATATTCCGTACGTTTGTGGAAATCCACTCCAAGGTCCCTACTGTTCACTCGCAGCCATCCACTTTTGTTTTACTAATGTCCCCGTTGGCCATAGCCGGGAGGACCTCATCCTCCGGGCTCTCCTGCATGTCATTGTCCGTGGTCTGGTTGGCCTTGCTGTTGATGGAGGTAAGCTGCAGCGCCTCGCCTTTTTCATTGAGTTCTGCCAGCTCCTTGGCACTGCAGGTTGGAGTTGGTGTTTCATCAGTGTTGTGGAAGGTGTCGTAGTCCACTTCATAGAAACCTTCTTCTAGAGTCAGGACGGGCATGAACCGGTGGCCCCATAGGACCTCATTTTCCACATACGAGCTGCGGGCTTGACATGTCATACCTACAGAATAAAGAGTACCTGTTAGCTTTACTCTGTCAATTTTACTCTACAGATATATGACAAAACATTGTGGACTCTTGACTTTCACACCTATCACCGTTCAGTGTCCTCCACCCCTCTCTGCCAATCCCTCTACTGGCCTCCATTCAGTGTCTACTACCCCTCTCTGCCAATCCCTCCACTGGCCTCCAATCAGTGTCCTCCACCCCTCTCTGCCAATCCCTCCACTGGCCTCCATTCAGTGTCTGCTACTTCTCTCTGCCAATCCCTCCACTGGCCTCCATTCAGTGTCTGCTACCCCTCTCTGCCAATCCCTCCACTGGCCTCCATTCAGTGTCTACTACCCCTCTCTCCCAATCCCTCTACTGGCCTCCATTCAGTGTCTGCTACCCCTCTCTGCCAATCCCTCCACTGGCTTCCACTGGCCTCCATTCAGTGTCTACTACCCCTCTCTCCCAATCCCTCCACTGGCCTCCATTCAGTGTCTGCTACCCCTCTCTGCCAATCCCTCCACTGGCCTCCATTCAGTGTCTGCTACCCCTCTCTGCCAATCCCTCCACTGGCCTCCATTCAGTGTCTACTACCCCTCTCTGCCAATCCCTCCACTGGCTTCCACTGGCCTCCATTCAGTGTCTACTACCCCTCTCTCTCAATCCCTCCACTGACCTCCATTCAGTGTCTGCTACCCCTCTCCGCCAATCCCTCCACTGGCCTCCATTCAGTGTCTGCTACCCCTCTCTGTCAATCCCTCTACTGGCCTCCATTCAGTGTCTGCTACCCCTCTCTGCCAATCTCTCCACTGGCCTTCATTCAGTGTCTACTACCCTCTCTGCCAATCCCTCCACTGGCCTCCATTCAGTGTCTACTACCCCTCTCTGCCAATCCCTCCACTGGCCTCCACTCAGTGTCCTCCACCCCTCTCTGCCAATCCCTCCACTGGCCTCCATTCAGTGTCCTCCACCCCTCTCTGCCAATCCCTCCACTGGCCTCCATTCAGTGTCTTCTACCCCTCTCTGCCAATCCCTCCACTGGCCTCCACTCAGTGTCCTCCACCCCTCTCTGCCAATACCTCCACTGGCCTCCATTCAGTGTCTACTACCCCTCTCTGCCAATCCCTCCACTGGCCTCCATTCAGTGTCCTCCACCCCTCTCTGCCAATCCCTCCACTGGCCTCCATTCAGTGTCTACTACCCCTCCCTGCCAATTCTTTCACTGGCTTCCAATCAGTGTCCTCCACCCCTCTCTGCCAATCCCTCCACTGGCTTCCAATCAGTGTCCTCCACCCCTCTCTGCCAATCCATCCACTGGCTTCCAATCAGTGTCCTCCACCCCCTGTGCCAATCCCTCCACTGGCCTCCACTTTCTCAACAATAGTGATAACATTCAGACATTCATGATCAGTATATTATTATTATACAGGATTTATGGCGCCAACAGTTTGCGCAGCACTGTACAATATAAGGGGGGCGGTACAACTACAATGCATTTCAGTACAAAAGGAATATATATATATTTACAGTTTTGTCCCTTATGAGAGAACTTGTAGTACTTTGTTCAATATGCTTTCTAACCCCTGGTTCACACCTGTGCGGGTGTTGCCGCTGCGGATCCGCATGAAAAGCCGCGCAACCGCTGTGCAAAACGCGGCCCACACGGCCGCATAAGTGTGAACCTAGGGTCAGGGCTCATGTACCCTGCAGCTGATAAACTGACGTTTAGGAGCTGTTCAGAATTTTTTTCAGCAGCCCCTGAACTCTCCCTAATGTTTTCCTGTGTGTCCATGTACACATCGTCATTTACAGGCAGTTGAGTTTACAGTCGTTTTTTTGAACGCAGAAAACTTGCGTTTAGCAGTCGATTTTATCAGCGTTTCAAATGCAAAATGCTTGTAAACGCGGCAAATCGCGTTTATAAACGCTTGCAATTTTTTTTTTTAACTCTTCCAGTTCCTGATGCTGTCCAGAGCCTTTTTTCATCATGAAAAATGCATGCAAAGCGTTTTCAAGGTACTCAGATGGACAGAACACTGAACACAGGATGTTCCTACCAAGCTTGTCACACATTGTAATGACCAATTCACACCTCAGACCTCTCCCACTCTTGGAAACAAAAGATATGTTAATGACGATTCACACCTCAGACCGCTCCCACTCTTGGAAACAAAAGATATGTTAATGACCATTCACACCTCAGACCGCTCCCACTCTTGGAAACAAAAGATATGTTAATGACCATTCACACCTCAGACCTCTCCCACCCTTGGAAACAAAAGATATGTTAATGACCATTCACACCTCAGACCTCTCCCACCCTTGGAAACAAAAGATATGTTAATGACCATTCAAACCTCAGACCTCTCCCACCCTTGGAAACAAAAGATATGTTAATGACCATTCACACCTCAGACCTCTCCCACTCTTGGAAACAAAAGATATGTTAATGACCAATTCACACCTCAGACCTCTCCCACCCTTGGAAACAAAAGATATGTTAATGACCATTCACACCTCAGACCTCTCCCACCCTTGGAAACAAAAGATATGTTAATGACCAATTCACACATCAGACCTCTCCCACCCTTGGAAACAAAAGATATGTTAATGTCCATTCACACCTCAGACCTCTCCCACCCTTGGAAACAAAAGATATGTTAACGACCAATTCACACCTCAGACCTCTCCCACCCTTGGAAACAAAAGATATGTTAATGACCAATTCACACCTCAGACCTCTCCCACCCTTGGAAACAAAAGATATGTTAATGACCATTCAAACCTCAGACCGCTCCCACCCTTGGAAACAAAAGATATGTTAACGACCATTCACACCTCAGACCTCTCCCACTCTTGGAAACAAAAGATATGTTAATGACCAATTCACACCTCAGACCTCTCCCACCCTTGGAAACAAAAGATATGTTAATGACCATTCACACCTCAGACCTCTCCCACCCTTGGAAACAAAAGATATGTTAATGACCAATTCACACATCAGACCTCTCCCACCCTTGGAAACAAAAGATATGTTAATGACCATTCACACCTCAGACCTCTCCCACCCTTGGAAACAAAAGATATGTTAATGACCAATTCACACCTCAGACCTCTCCCACCCTTGGAAACAAAAGATATGTTAATGACCAATTCACACCTCAGACCTCTCCCACCCTTGGAAACAAAAGATATGTTAATGACCATTCAAACCTCAGACCGCTCCCACTCTTGAAAACAAAAGATATGTTAACGACCATTCACACCTCAGACCTCTCCCACCCTTGGAAACAAAAGATATGTTAATGACCATTCACACCTCAGACCTCTCCCACCCTTGGAAACAAAAGATATGTTAATGACCATTCACACCTCAGACCTCTCCCACCCTTGGAAACAAAAGATATGTTAATGACCATTCACACCTCAGACCTCTCCCACCCTTGGAAACAAAAGATATGTTAATGACCAATTCAAACCTCAGACCTCTCCCACCCTTGGAAACAAAAGATATGTTAATGACCATTCACACCTCAGACCTCTCCCACCCTTGGAAACAAAAGATATGTTAATGACCAATTCACATCTCAGACCTCTCCCACCCTTGGAAACAAAAGATATGTTAATGACCATTCACACCTCAGACCTCTCCCACCCTTGGAAACAAAAGATATGTTAATGACCAATTCACACATCAGACCTCTCCCACCCTTGGAAACAAAAGATATGTTAATGACCATTCAAACCTCAGACCTCTCCCACCCTTGGAAACAAAAGATATGTTAATGAACATTCAAACCTCAGACCGCTCCCACCCTTGGAAACAAAAGATATGTTACTGACCATTCACACCTCAGACCTCTCCCACTCTTGGAAACAAAAGATATGTTAATGACCATTCACACCTCAGACCTCTCCCACCCTTGGAAACAAAAGATATGTTAATGACCAATTCACACATCAGACCTCTTCCACCCTTGGAAACAAAAGATATGTTAATGACCAATTCACACCTCAGACCTCTCCCACCCTTGGAAACAAAAGATATGTTAATGACCATTCAAACCTCAGACCTCTCCCACCTTTGAAGACAAAAGATATGTTAATGACCATTCACACCTCCGACCTCTCCCACCCTTGGAAACAAAACATATGTTAATGACCATTCACACCTCAGACCTCTCCCACCCTTGGAAACAAAAGATATGTTAATGACCAATTCACACTTCAGACCTCTCCCACCCTTGGAAACAAAAGATATGTTAATGACCAATTCACACATCAGACCTCTCCCACCCTTGGAAACAAAAGATATGTTAATGAACAATTCACACCTCAGACCTCTCCCATCCTTGGAAACAAAAGATATGTTAATGACCATTCAAACCTCAGACCTCTCCCACCCTTGAAGACAAAAGATATGTTAATGACCATTCACACCTCAGACCTCTCCCACCCTTGGAAACAAAACATATGTTAATGACCATTCACACCTCAGACCTCTCCCACCCTTGGAAAAAAAAGATATGTTAATGACCAATGCACACCTCAGACCTCTCCCACCCTTGGAAACAAAAGATATGTTAATGACCAATTCACACATCAGACCTCTCCCACCCTTGGAAACAAAAGATATGTTAATGACCAATTCACACCTCAGACCTCTCCCACCCTTGGAAACAAAAGATATGTTAATGACCATTCAAACCTCAGACCTCTCCCACCCTTGAAGACAAAAGATATGTTAATGACCATTCACACCGCAGACCTCTCCCACCCTTGGAAACAAAACATATGTTAATGACCATTCACACCTCAGACCTCTCCCACTCTTGGAAACAAAAGATATGTTAACGACCATTCACACCTCAGACCTCTCCCACCCTTGGAAACAAAAGATATGTTAATGACCATTCACACCTCAAATTCCTCCTGAAGACCCCCTGCCAGGTGACCTTAATGACTCCCTCCACCAGACACCTTTCCCACCCTTGGAAACAAAAGATATGTTAATGAGCAACTCACACCTAAGCTAATCTCAACGCATACTGCTGTCTCTGCTTCTACTCTCTGTATTTCTCTGAAGCAGACTGAAATAGTTAATATATACATAAAATCACCAGCACCAAAAATTTGTGAAATAATTCCTAAATAAATGCTGCTGCTCCTTAATGTACACACTAATAAAATAACAATAAAGAACATCAAACAGCGCAAATAAATATTCACAAACAATTAATATAATAAATAAATAATAAAGAAAATAAAAAAATATAAAAAAACTTATATAAAATAAATAGAATAGTCCCACTCCAAAAATAATTATCTCAATTATCCAAAAATTATATTCATCTCAATAATATACATAAGTGTATAAGTAAGCAAACTTTTTTTTTCTTCCGGTCCATTCCGGGAATTAAATTAAACCTCATACAGTGTAATCCCAAAACAGTTTTTTATTTTTCATCTCCTTTTTATTTTTTTTCTTTCTTGCAAATAATTTTAGGTCATTAAAAAAATCAGGGTTTTTTTCAACATTTGGGCTTTTCTGTATGTTGTCTCTAAGTAATTTTTTATGATTTTTTTTAATGTCAAATCATTTTTTCTTAATAAACATAATATACCAAGAAAACACATCTTGGAATGAAAGTGTGAAAGTGTATTAGACTTTTTGTCATCCTCTAGAAAATTCAAAACTTTCAGCTAATATGTCGGGCGATCAGATAAAACAGCTGAGCTATTCTGTTTATTTGTTACATTTGATGACAAAGACATTATAAAGGCATCTAGAATTCATTTAGTTGTGATACATTTGGCAAATGCACTGCGGGATATTAAACTGCAGGCCTCCGGGAGCCAAACTGTTCTCTAATGTAACAGAAATGGGATAAAATTGCAGAGATACCCCATACAAGGCATTGCACCATGTAATTCTCACAATCAACAGCAGATGTCACTGTTGGATTTGGAACTTAAACATACATTACATGACACATTAACTTGCATTGCCTTAAAGTGTTACTAAACCCCGCACCCTGCATTCACTATATCCGCTCTCCCCGGACCCTGCATTCACTATATCCGCTCTCCCCGGACCCCGCATTCACTATATCCGCTCTCCCCGGACCCTGCATTCACTATATCCGCTCTCCCCAGACCCTGCATTCACTATATCCGCTCTCCCCGGACCCCGCATTCACTATATCCGCTCTCCCCGGACCCTGCATTCACTATATCCGCTCTCCCCGGACCCCGCATTCACTATATCCGCTCTCCCCGGACCCTGCATTCACTATATCTGCTCTCCCCAGACCCTGCAATCACTATATCCGCTCTCCCCGGACCCTGCATTCACTATATCTGGTCTCCCCGCACCCTGCATTCACTATATCTGCTCTCCCCGGACCCTGCATTCACTATATCCGCTCTCCCCGGACCCTGCATTCACTATATCTGGTCTCCCCGGACCCTGCACTCACTATATCTGGTCTCCCCGGACCCTGCATTCACTATATCTGGTCTCCCCGGACCCTGCATTCACTATATCTGGTCTCCCCGGACCTTGCATTCACTATATCTGGTCTCCCCGGACCCTGCATTCACTATATCTGGTCTCCCCGGACCTTGCATTCACTATATCTGGTCTCCCCGGACCTTGCATTCACTATATCTGGTCTCCCCGGACCCTGCATTCACTATATCTGGTCTCCCCGGACCCTGCACTCACTATATCTGGTCTCCCTGGACCCTGCATTCACTATATCTGGTCTCCCCGGACCCCGCATTCACTATATCTGGTCTCCCTGGACCCTGCATTCACTATATCTGGTCTCCCCGGACCCTGCACTCACTATATGTGGTCTCCCTGGACCCTGCATTCACTATATCTGGTCTCCCCGGACCCCGCATTCACTATATCTGGTCTCCCTGGACCCTGCATTCACTATATCCGGTCTCCCCGGACCCCGCATTCACTATATCCGGTCTCCCCGGACCCCGCATTCACTATATCCGCTCTCCCTGGACCCTGCATTCACTATATCCACTCTCCCCAGACCCTGCATTCACTATATGCACTCTCCCCAGACCCTGCATTCACTATATTTGGTCTCCCCAGACCCTGCATTCACTATATCCACTCTCCCCAGACCCTGCATTCACTATATGCACTCTCCCTGGACCCTGCATTCACTATATTTGGTCTCCCTGGACCCTGCATTCACTATATCTGCTCTCCCGGACCCTGCATTCACTATATCCGCTCTCCCTGGATCCTGCATTCACTATATCCGCTCTCCCTGGACCCTGCATTCACTATATCCGCTCTCCCCGGACCCTGCATTCACTATATCCGCTCTCCCCGGACCCTGCATTCACTATATCCGCTCTCCCGGACCCTGCATTCACTATATCCGCTCTCCCGGACCCTGCATTCACTATAACTGGTCTCCTCGGACCCCGCATTCACTATATCCGGTCTCCCCAGACCCCACATTCACTATATCTGGTCTCCCTGGACCCCGCATTCACTATATCCGGTCTCCCCGGACCCTGCATTCACTATATCCGCTCTCCCCGGACCCTGCATTCACTATATCCGCTCTCCCCGGACCCTGCATTCACTATATCCGCTCTCCCTGGACCCTGCATTCACTATATCCACTCTCCCCGGACCCTGCATTCACTATATCCGCTCTCCCCGGACCCTGCATTCACTATATCCGCTCTCCCCGGACCCTGCATTCACTATATCCGCTCTTCCTGGACCCTGCATTCACTATATCCACTCTCCCCAGACCCTGCATTCACTATATGCACTCTCCCCAGACCCTGCATTCACTATATTTGGTCTCCCCAGACCCTGCATTCACTATATGCACTCTCCCTGGACCCTGCATTCACTATATCTGGTCTCCCTGGACCCCGCATTCACTATATCTGCTCTCCCGGACCCTGCATTCACTATATCCGCTCTCCCCAGACCCTGCATTCACTATATGCACTCTCCCCAGACCCTGCATTCACTATATTTGGTCTCCCCAGACCCTGCATTCACTATATCTACTCTCCCCAGACCCTGCATTCACTATATGCACTCTCCCTGGACCCTGCATTCACTATATCTGGTCTCCCTGGACCCCGCATTCACTATATCTGCTCTCCCGGACCCTGCATTCACTATATCCGCTCTCCCTGGACCCTGCATTCACTATATTCGCTCTCCCCGGATCCTGCATTCACTATATCTGCTCTCCCCGGACCCTGCATTCACTATATCCGCTCTCCCCGGACCCTGCATTCACTATATCCGCTCTCCCGGACCCTGCATTCACTATATCCGCTCTCCCGGACCCTGCATTCACTATAACTGGTCTCCTCGGACCCCGCATTCACTATATCCGGTCTCCTCAGACCCCACATTCACTATATCTGGTCTCCCCGGACCCCGCATTCACTATATCCGGTCTCCCTGGACCCTGCATTCACTATATCCGGTCTCCCCGGACCCTGCATTCACTATATCCGCTCTCCCTGGACCCTGCATTCACTATATCCGCTCTCCCCGGACCCTGCATTCACTATATCCGCTCTCCCCGGACCCTGCATTCACAAAATCCGCTCTCCCGGACCCTGCATTCACTATATCCGCTCTCCCGGACCCTGCATTCACTATATCTGGTCTCCCTGGACCCCACATTCACTATATCTGGTCTCCCCGGACCCTGCATTCACTATATCTGGTCTCCCTGGACCCTGCATTCACTATATCTGGTCTCCCCGGACCCTGCATTCACTATATCTGGTCTACCCGGACCCCGCATTCACTATATCCGGTCTCCCCGGACCCCGCATTCACTATATCCGCTCTCCCTGGACCCCGCATTCACTATATCCGGTTTCCCCGGACCCTGCATTCACTATATCCACTCTCCCCAGACCCTGCATTCACTATATGCACTCTCCCCAGACCCTGCATTCACTATATGCACTCTCCCCAGACCCTGCATTCACTATATGCACTCTCCCCGGACCCTGCATTCACTATATTTGGTCTCCCCAGACCCTGCATTCACTATATCCACTCTCCCCAGACCCTGCATTCACTATATCTGGTCTCCGATCCATTATGCTCAATCCGCAGATCCAATCCATCCTGAGGGATGGTCAGTTTGCTTTACAACTTACCTATTCGTGAAGCGGGTCTGGTGTCACCCCGTGCAGTCGGTGTCACCCGGTGCTGGCCGCACCTGCCTCGGGATGCCACTGTACCTGAGTTCAAATCTCAAAAACCTCCAAGTGTAAATAATCCATCAGGTACAAAAGGGGAGTGACCACATGGTAACGCTAGAATTTCTGGATGAACCCCCTGCACCCATTCTAGCAAACTTTGCAAACACCCACCCAAAATAAAGAAAACTAAACTGGGATTTTTAGCATGTAGTATGTCCCATATGTTGGTCAGTTCCTTTGAGTGTCAGGAACATACACAGGTACCGCAAGCACCCTACCCTAGTCACCATGGAATGTGTTAAGGCAGATGATGATTGTCCAAGAACAGGATGGGAGGTGTGAAAATTGTGGAGCCAACCTGTTCCTGTTACACAATCCCATCTTTGGTGTCAGGGAGTCTGCATAGGTGTTAATTATCCTATTCACGCGGCTAAATGTGTGAATTGTTGTCAGATCACTGGGGATGGTGTGTCAAAACAGCATTCTACTTGGAAGACAGATGGTGGCAAAGGACCCCAATCCCATTCAGAGATGGTTGTATCAGTCTGATACATTCCGTGAGGATTGGATCAGGGTGTCTATGCTGCCTATCAGGGGCGTCCCTAGGGATGGTGTCACCCGGTGCGACAACACTTGGTGACAGCCCCTCCGATTATCCCCGCAGAATGGATCAGATCTGCAGATTGAGCTTAATGGATCCGACTCCGATCCATTATGCTCCCCAATCCTCAGATCTGATCTATCCTGTGGGGATTGCCGGCATGCAACCTATACGGGGTGACACCGGACCCGCTCCACAAAAAGGTAAGTTGTAAAGAAAGCCAACGATCCCCGCAGGATGGATCCGATCAGGTGAGCTCGCCAATGGTGGCACAGGTATGGCACGTGCCCCCTACCCTGAAATGTGAAATCACACACACACACACACATATATATATATATATATATATTTGTGTGATTTTGCACACCTCTGCAGCCCTGTAGCAGTATTTCTACTATAGGGCAGCAGGAAAGCAGTTAAGGAGATCCCCCTCTCTATTTGTCCTGTTTACCAGTAAAAAAAAAATCCCAAATTTTAGTTTGTCCCCAGAAAAGTAATAGAGGGGAAATCTTGCAATGCCGAGACCAGCCCTGGTGACCTGGCCATATTCAATATATTTCAAAATATATTTAAATAAATAAATATATATATATATATATATATATATATATATTACTGCATGTTGAAATGCATTTTTATTACAAAATATTTGAAAAGTATTTTTAAAAATACATTTCAAATATACTTTATATCTTTAAAATTACAAATCTACATTTTTGGAATGCATTTACAAATATATGTAAAAATATGTTACAAGGACTTTTTTATATGTTAAAAATAAAGCAGAATTTTTAAAAATATATTTTTATAAATATATTCTTCAGATTTTTTTTTAACATATAAAGAAGTCATTTTAACATATATTTTGACATATATTTGTAAAATGTAGATTGACAGTATATTTGAAATGTATTTTTAAAAATATTTTTCATATATTTTGTAATAAAAACACATTTCAACATGCAGTATATATATATATATATATATATATACACACACACACATATATATATATATAAAATTTTGTTTTTTTTTAATTTATTGAAATATATTGAATATGGCCAAAATTGTAGTATTTCAAATATATGGCAATATATTTGGATATTTGGGAGGAATATTTTTGAAATATATTTAAAATATATTTTTCTTCCATGTGGGTACATCTATATCTATCTACGAGGTATACTGGATGAATAATCTTCTGCAGCTGGCGTTTTCGGGTGTGTCGGATGCAGGGACGGACTGACAACTCATGGGGCCCCCGGACAATAAGGGATCATGGGGCCCCTGTGTCCTTGCCCATACCCAAAAAAGCCTATGAAAAAGCCAATGAAAGGTACCAGGGGCATCTCATTGGGCCCTCTACTGACCTCGGGCCCTCGGGCAGTGCCTGAGTGCTCGAATGGTTAGTCCACCCCTGGTTGGAGGCCCAGTCCCCAACTGAGATCTGTGTGTCCTCCATCAGCCCCTACTTCACTACTGTGTCCTGTAATGTTGCAGAGGTCAAGGGATAAAACCAAAGTGCCAATCATCTGACACACACAATGTCGGTCGCAGAAGATTTTTCATCCAACGAATCTCATAAAAACAGCAAAGATCGGTTGTGTGGGCATTGGGAAGGGTAACCATTAACCCTTTGTTGAGAATACTTTTTTAAAAACTTTTTCATCAACACTTTTTTAGATGCAACAGTTCAAGATATGGTTCTATTGTCATGTCAAGTATTACAATACAATGCCTTACCCGTGGCTTCGACCATCCCTTCCAAAATAACTACAATCTCGAATTCTTCTTTCCCCAACTGCTCTTTGGAGATTTCCCAAAAAGGGCTATGTTCATTGAACTCATGGCAGATGATTAGTGGAGAAACCAAGAAGAGGCGGTCATCTCCAGTGTCAAAACCCACATTGATGTCTGTCTGATTGAGAGGGATAAACTCGCCCTCCTTGGTTTGTTTGGATTTGATCAGTTTGGCCCTTATAGATGCCTCCACGATATGCGAATTCCTCAGATCTCCAACTCTGAACATCAAACAGAGCTTGTTGTCCCTCACAGAGATGACGGCCATATTGGAGAACATAAGGGTCTCTGCTCGTTTCTTTGGCTGGGAGATCTTAACAAACATGCAGCCCACCATGAATGCATTGACAATGGAGCCAAGTATGGCCTGGACCAACAAAAGAACAATTCCCTCTGGGCACTTGTCCGTGATGACCCTGTATCCATACCCGATGGTGGTCTCTGTCTCGATAGAAAAAAGAAAGGCTGACACAAACCCGTTTAACTTGTCCACACACGGTGTCCACGTTGAATCCTCTATGTGGTCAAGGTCCCCACGGATATAAGCAATAAGCCACCAAATGAATCCGAAGAAAATCCAAGTGATTGTATAGACCATGGTGAAAACGAGTAAGTTAAATCTCCATTTGAGGTCTACCAAGGTGGTGAATATATCCGTCAAGTATCTGTACGTTTCTCTGACATTTCCGTGGTGGACGTTGCACTTTCCGTCTTTCTCCACGTACCTCTGCCGCCGCTTCTTCTCCGGTTCTGCCATCACCATAGTTCGGTTGGTGGCCACCAGCGACGGGTTCTGGACTTGCTTGGGCACCTTACCCACCCTGCCCTCAATGTCCTGATCTAAAAACTTGCACGTGTTCATCTTGACTCGGCCACGTGTGGAGTCCCGTCACTCCCGACCTGAACAGAGAGAAGAAAGGTCAACCATCGAAGGCAGCACGTTGGATTTTTCTCTACAGCTATGCAGCGTTCATATCGAATTACTAAAGTTCAAAAATAAAACGCCAAACCCCCGTCTTAAGAATTAACATACCGGCACAAAAAAAAATATTAAACGTAATTTAAATTAAGTGCCGAACGCATTTATTTCTAATTAAATTAAGCAGATGCGTGCATTCGCATTGTTTTTGGAACGACGTCGGAATGCGCCACAGGATTTAATTTACTGAGCTAAGAAGGAACAAGCTCACATAGAGATTGTACATTAATTACATGATTATGCTCCATTGCCTCGAATATATTCCACCCAGCAAGGTTCTGGAGAAGACGAATTCTGGCTTTTTTCAAGAGAATATTTCATTACGAAAATGCTTACAAACAATCCCGAGACACTAATCGAAATCAAAGTTTTGTGACTGATTGAATTGTGGGAGATGTTTAGCAAGCCATCCGTGAGAAAACTATTGATGATTTTTTTTGTATTTGAAGTTCTTTAAAACCCAGCTCCAGGTCTCCCCCACCCCACTGTGGAGGCCCCCGCTGATTTCTTTTTCTTTTTTTTTGTCTTTATTACTGGTATTTCCAATGAAGGGTAATGTTACTGCCACACAGGGGCGTCCCTAGGGTTGGTGTCACCCGGTGCCAGGGGCGGACTGACAACTCATGGCAATAAGGGATCATGGGGCCCCTGTGTCCTTGCCCAAACTCAAAAAAGCCTATGAAAAAGGTACCAGGGGCATCTCATGGGGCCCCCTACTGACCCCAGGCCCTCGAGCAGTGCCCGAGTTTCCAAATGGTCAGTCCGCCCCTGCCCGGTACGATAACACTTGGTGACACCCCCTCCGACGATCCCCGCAGAATGGATCGGATTTACGGATTGAGCATAATGGATCAGAGTCCGATCCATTATGCTCCCCAATCCGCAGATCCGATTTATCCTGCGGGGATCGTTAGCATATACGGGATGACACCGGACCAGGGGCGGACTGACCATTTGGAAACTCAGGCACTGTTCGAGGGACTGGGGTCAGTAGGGGGCCCCATGAGATGCCCCTGGTACCTTTTTCATAGGCTTTTTTGAGTTTTGGCAAGAACACAGGGGCCCCATGATCCCCTATTGCCCAGGGGCCCCATGAGTTGTCAGTCCACCCCTGCACCGGACCGGCTCCACGAAAAAGTAAGTTGTAAAGCATGCCGACGATCCCCGCAGGATGGATGGGATCTGCGGATTGGGAAGGATAATAGATTGGACTCCGATCCATTATGCTCAATCCGCAGATCCGATCCATCCTGCGGGGATCGTCGGCTTGCTTTACAACTTACCTTTTCGTGGAGCGGGTCCGGTGTCACCCCATGTGGTAGGTGTCACCCGGTGTGGCGCACACCCCCCGCACCTGCCTTGGGCTGCCACTTCTGCAACAACATTTGAGACAAATATGCACTTCAAATATTGAGATCGATTTACTACAACTGGAGAGTGCAGAATCTGATGCAGCTGTGAAGAGAAACCAATCAGCTTCTAGGTTTTACCCCCGGTTCACATATATGTGGCCGTGCGGGCCGCGTTTTGCGCGGGCACAAGAGTCCATTCATTTGCCCCGGACATGCAGGGAAGAAGTCCCTGCACTTCTTCTGAAAACGCAGCCCGCACGGGAACCTCGGTTCCCAGCAGGGGCGTATTTACCACAAGGCAAACAAGGCATTTGCCTAGGGCGGCATTTTTTTTTATGGGGGCAGCACTGCTCCCCGGAAGGAGGGACATGGAGACCAGGTAGGATCCGAAAGAGGCTGTGGGCTGCTTGATGGTGTATGAAGAGCCCAACTGTCGTTCCTGGGGATGGCCAGAGCTGTGAAGCTGAGTGTCTTTCTTTCTGTCGCTGGAGTGGAAGGCTCTCTCGGGTTGGGGGGGATGGGGCAAGGGTGTTGTTGTGTTGGTCACTGTCAGGCTCTCTCCGCGGGGGGGGGGCTGTTGTTGGTTGGTATCAGGCTATCTCCACAGGGGAGGGGGCGTCCAATTTTTTTGGGGGTGGGGGCGTCCACAAAACCTAAATACACCACTGGTTCACAGTACGGTTGCGTTTTCTAGTGCGGGCGGCGTGCCATTAGAATTAATGGCACCCACCCGCGGGTCCGCTTTCTTCTGTGAGGGTGGTGCGGCTGCACAGATTTTGTGTGGAGCACCACCCGCACATGTGAACATCAAGACCTCATGCACACTTGACGTTTTTACAGCAGCTGTTTTTGGCTTTTTACCTTTTTTTCTACAGCCAGTAAACCCCCCAGCATGTTCTCCTATGTGTCCATACACACAGAGACTGTAATCAGCGTTTTTTGGCCAGAAAAAAACAGAACTAGTGGGTTTCTAGAGAAGATTTTTAGCTGTAAAAATGCTCTAACTCTGAAAAATGCAGTAAAAAGCAGCAAAGCGGTGTTTTTGGACTTTTTTTACCAAATAAATTAAAATAAAGCTAAAAATTGTTGTAAAACGCTGCCAACCGGTGTTTTTGGACTTTGTTTGACCAAGTAAAAAAAAACACTAAAAAACTTGGTAAAACGCTGCAAACTGGTGTTTCTGGATATTTTTTTGACCAAGTAAATAAAAAAAACACAAAAAAAGTGGTAAAACGCTGCCAACCGGTGTTTTTGGATTTTTTTTGACCAAGTAAATAAAAAAAACACTAAAAAAAGTGGTAAAACGCTGCCAACCGGTGTTTCTGGACATTTTTTTGACCACGTAAAAAAAAAACGCTAAAAAATGCAAACGCGGAAAACTGTGGGTAAACGCTAATGCAAAAACGCTAAAAAAAGCTGAAAAACTCAAGTTTTTAATGGGACTTTACACAGCTAATGTTACCAGCGTTATCAAAACGCCCCCCAGTGTTCAGGAGGACTTATTGTCAAAGTTTCATTGAACAAGATACAGTCGGAAGCTGATTGGCTACCATGGACAGCTGCACCCGATTTTGCACTCTCTAGTTTTTGTAAGTCAACCCCATTGTGTTGACAGTTTTGGAGAAGGTTCTTTTGTATCCTCAACCCTACTGAACACCTTTGGGAACACTGATTGTGAGCCAGGTCTTCTCATCTTCTCATCTAACATCAATACCTGACCTCACCAATGGTGGCCTTCAATATCTTGTGGAAAGCCTTCTCGGAAGAGTGGATGCTCTAGCCTCAAAGGGGAGCAATGCCACCTTAGTGGTCCTCATTTTAGAATGGAATGTCCAACAAGCCCATATAGTTTTGGTGGTGAGATAACCACAGACCAGGGGCGGACTGACCATTTGGGCACCATGGCACTGCCCGAGGGCCCGGGGTAAGTAGCGGGCCCCATGAGATTCCCCAGGTACCTTTCATAGACTTTTTTGGGTGTGGTTTGAGTGTGGGCAAGGACAAAGGGGCCCCATGATTTCCTATTGCCCGGGAGCCCCATGAGTTGTCAGTCTGCCCCTGCCACAGACCTCTTGCCATATGGCATAAAGAGGAGTTCCACTCACACTGTAAAAAATAAAAGTCAGCAGCTACAAAAACTGAAGCTGCTGACTTTCGAAAAACAGCCACTCACATGTCCCGCGATCACACGGTGTCCTCCCTGCAGCCTGTTTCACCGGCTATCATGTGTTCCAGGTGTCGGCATCTTCAGAGTGGACACCCAGCCGTGACAGCTTGTTGTTTCACAACCGGGTGCCGACTGCGCATGCGCTTCCTGAATGGCCCCGTATTCTTCAGGTCCCAGACGACTACGGGATGGAGGGTAGGAAGACATCTTCCGCAGCTGAAGTGGGAACGAGTACCTGTCAATTTCGGGTACCCATCCTTAACCCTTTCACGCCGGCGCCTCCCGGCCCTTTAAGGGTTCCAGAAGCCGGGAGGCAGGGCAGGGTTTAGGGTCATGTGACCGCCGTGACGCGCCGTCATGGCGGTCACATGATCGAGAAAGGTTCCCGATCGAAAGAGGAGATTGAGACTTTTCCGTGAGTACCGGATATGTGTGCTGGGAGAGCGCAGGGCGCGCGCTCTCCCAGCACATATGTCCTTTTTTAATAGAACGCAGATGTGCGGTCGCTCGCCGTCTAGGCCCAGATGTCGGGAGGCCGCACATTTGTGTGCGGCTGGCGTGAAGAGGTTAATGGGGAGCAGGGGACCAATCTGTAAAGCGGAACTTCCCCTCTTGGGTGGAACTCCACTTTAATTCCAGACTGCTACAGGTGCTCCACAAAGACCACATGACCAATGATCACAGTTTGACCAGTCACATGACACATTCATTTCTTCTGTATATCCTCACAGTTAATAATAGGGGCACATGACAGCCCTACTGCTGTCATTTTTACTACATTCTTTAAAATGGCAATAAAATAATTATGTGCACATCTTTTTCCCCTTATAAGGTAATATTTAAATTCCAGATCTTTCGAAGATTTAGGAATGTCTTTCACTGTCTGCTAATTAATCATACAAGACAAATAAATTAGGCGGCGCGGGCCCGTACGTTTAATTAATTTAAATATTTAAGCAACGTAAATAATTAAACGCGGGAATGTATCCAGGCGCAGGGCAGGCGCTCCCTCTGCCCTGCATTAGAAATTTACGACGCGTGGTAATTGTCTTTATTACATTTTCATGCGCTGTGAACCCGCCTATGGGCTCGGCAAGCAGAAATGATGGGGATGAGTGACTGCAGATGCCGCAGAGGCACGTGTTAGGATCAGGCAACACGGGGAGTAAAAAACCGAGCTGCCTCGAGATAAAACCACCCACAAGGGCTTCAAAAACAATCAACTTTAAAGACGTGTATTTTTTCTCTTTTAAAGCACTCCAATTTTTGAAGGATTCGGGTTTTTATACCATCGCTCGCTTTCATTTCAAGATGCAGCTTTTTGTTTAGTAACGGGTGTGGCTGAGCTGCTGGATACGACTCATCAGTGGACTACGGTTGTAAAAGGTGGACTAATGCCGGATGGGGTGCAAGGGCTCTGGTGAGGACCTTCTCAGTGCAAACAGGGTATTAAAGTCATTCTAAAGGCTGAAGGTAAAAAAATCTGTTTGCAGTGCCCCTCCGTTTACTTACCTGAGCCCGATCTCGATCCAGCGATGTGCATGAGATCAGAGGCTCTCTCCGTTCTCTCCCTCCTCATAGGCTCAGAGACAGCAGTGGAAGCCATTGGTTCCCACTGCTGTCAATCACAGCCGGTGAGGAGGGGGGAGTTTATAGACACACAGAGCTGGCTTGGGAGTGGGAGTAAGCCCAGACAAGTGCCCCCATAGCATGTGGCTTGCTATGGTGGGCACCTGGTGGGGAGGAGGATCCAGCGGCACTGAAGAGGGGGCTCAAGAAGAGGAGGATCAGGGTGAGCCTACATGAATGCCCCTATAGAAAGCGGCTTACTGTGGGGTCACTGACTGAGGAGGAGGATCCAGGAGTGCTGGCGGGGGTCTCAAGAAGAGGAGGATCAGGGCGAGCCCACATGAGTGCCCCCATAGAAAGCGGCTTCCTGTGGGGTCACTGGCTGAAGAGGAGGATCCAGGAGTGCCGGTGGGGGTCTCAAGAAGAGGAGGATCAGGGTGAGCCCACATGAGTGCCCTCATAGACAGCGGCTTCCTCTGGGGTCACTGGCTGAAGAGGAGGATCCAGGAGTGCCGACAGGGGTCTCAAGAAGAGGAGGATCAGGGTGAGCCCACATGAGTGCCCTCATAGACAGCGGCTTCCTGTGGGGCCACTGGCTGAAGAGGAGGATCCAGGAGTGCCGACAGGGGTCTCAAGAAGAGGAGGATCAGGGTGAGCCCACATGAGTGCCCTCATAGACAGCGGCTGCCTGTGGGGTCACTGGCTGAAGAGGAGGATCCAGGAGTGCTGGCAATGGTCTCAAGAAGAGGAGGATCAGGGCGAGCTCACGAGTGCCCCCATAGAAATTAATTGGTTTACATCAAATTTATAGCGTCTACAAATGGCGATTTTTTATTTTTTTTACTAGTAATGGAGGCGATCAGCCACTTATAGCAGGACTGCAGGGGGCATTCTGACACTGGGGGGGGACTGAATCACTGACATCCCCAATGACTCCAATACAGTGATCAGGGCTAATAAAAAGCACTGACATTGTACTAATGGCACTGGGTAGGAAGGGTTTAACATCTGGGGCGATCAAAGGGTTAACTGTGTGCTGTTTTACATAATGCGCTGTGTGTGTTTTACTTGGGAAACATGCTGTTGTGTATTTCTCTGCTGTGCTGTGCAGAGAAATACAAAGCAGCATGTCCTTGCTGGCAGGAGAGAGACTTGTATTGTTTGCACACAGGTCTCTCCCCAGTCAGTGTTACTCGGTGATCGTCGGGGAATCTCCGGCCGGGACCCGGGTCATTGACATCTGAAGCCACCAATGGCGGCGCAGGTAGGGCGGCGCACATTCACCTCCTTACCCGAAAAATGCGAATCACTTATATACACGTGATTTTGCACCGCCCTGTAGCAGTAGTCCTGTAGGGCGGTGGGGAAGCGTTACATTAGACCTTCACTGAAAAGTAAAAAGTACAGCTAACCCACCTCCCCCTGCCATTTGAAAGATTTTTTTTTTTTGGGGGGGGGGGGGGGAAGGTACCTTTTTCTGACAGGTACTCACTTTCACTTCTGCAGTTCTTGCCTAGGTGAGAATTCTGTACGTTTTGGCGATTGCTGTACTAGCGGTGCAGCGATTTCCAGCTTCCATGGGGACCCCCCAGGTGTGGTCATAGATACTTACCTTGGTCCAAGCACAAAATACGCATACCTGGAATTCAGTTTTAAAAATGGAACTAAACTTTTTCAATCTACATGAACTATTAGTAAATGAGGGAAAAATTATATATTTATTTCAGGTACTTCTATAGCGCCATCAATTTACGCAGCACTTTACATATATATTGTACACTCACATCAGTCCCCGCCCCCGAGGAGCCTACAATCTAAGGTCCCTAACTCACATTCATACATACACATACTAGGGCCAATGTAGACAGGAGCCAATTCACCTACCAGCATGTCTTTGGAGTGTGGGAGGAAACCGAAGTACCCAGAGGAAACCCACACAGGCACAAGGAGAACATGCAAACTGCAGGCAGGTGGTGCCGTGGTTGGGATTCGAACCGACGACCCGAGTACTGCCAGGCGGAAGTGCTAACCACTTAGCCACTGTATTTGTGTAATTTTTTTTTTTTTTCACATTTCTCCAGTTTCTTTCTGGTTTCTGGCCTAGGCCACAATGATGTCATACATCCCAGGAGTCTTCATGTGCATTTAGTTTTTTTTCTTTCATCTGGAGAATGGGAAGGAGGAGGATGGCTTCTCTCAGCTAATACATCCGAATGAAACAAATACCAGCGCTCTAATCTTCATTCTCCACATATAAAACGGTAACTGTCCAGGGGCGGACTGACCATTCGAGCACTCGAGCACTGCCAGTAGGGGGCCCAATGAAATGCCCCTGGTACCTTTTTTATAGGCTTTTTTGAGTGTGGGCAAGGACACAGGGGCCCCATGATTCCCTATTGCTCGGGGGCCCCATGGGTTTTCAGTCCGCCCCTGGGGGAGTCTTGAGGCTTGTAAAAGAAAAACACAAAAGGGCGCACTCTCCTCGCGCATTACCGTGGTTACAAATGAATTTATTATTGGATACTCCCGAAACGAACATGAAGCCATATGGGTCACTGTCACACAAATGGAGTCCTGCGGTGATGGTGCCCGGTGCGAAAAATCTGACGTGTTTCGGGGAGTTGAACTCCCTTTTTCAAAGCTTTTCTCAGTTAAGCGTGAGCCTGCATGCCTGAGCTAAGGGCAGATGGATTCCAAGAAGTAAACACTACATTTATGTATTTATTTAAGGTACTTATATAGCGCTGTCAATTTACGCAGTGCTTTACATATATATTGTACATTCACATCAGTCCCCGCCCCCGAGGAGCATACAATCTACGGTCCCTAACTCACATTCATACATACACATACTGGGGCCAATTTAGACAGGATCCAGCTAACCTACCAGTATGTCTTTGGAGTGTGGGAGGAATCCCACACAGGCACAGGGAGGACATGCAAACTCCAGGCAGGTGGTGCCGTGGTTGGGATTCGAACCAACGACCCTAGTACTGCCAGGTGGAAGTGCTAACTACATGAGCGATCTGCCCTTACTTAAGATGGCCATGGCTGGAAATGCTAGGTGGGGGGGGTGTTTTTCAAAGTAATTTCTCAACCAAAGTTTGATTAAAATATTAATAAATACATTTAAGAGTGTCTTGGTTTGTGTTGCTCAGTTCAATTTCACTTGAAGTATCTTGTGTCCTCCGGGCCCTCGGGGCCCCCTCATGTCGGTATCGGCTGGCACAGCCCTACCTTCAGAACTGATCCCAGCTGAATTTCAAGCCTGCAGCAAGTTATAAATGATTAAGATGAGGCGATATAACACGCCGGCCTGGCAGATGAAGGCGCACAGATGGTCGCATTCCCCGCGCGGCTACTCAACCACCAGCCCCTACGCGTTCCTGACCACTCGCCAGAACGACGCGAAGTGTCCAGCATTCAATTAAATGACATTCGGCGTAAAACAAAGCTCCTTCTAGATCTGGCAGAGGGAGACGAGGAACCTCCATGCACACGGGACGCTTTGATAATGCCGGTAACGTTCACTGTGTAAAGTCACGTTAAAAACGCAAGTTTTTCAGCTTTTTTTTGCCGCATTTGCGATTTTTAGCATTTTTTAAAAAAAATAATAATTTTGCGGTTTGCGGTGTTTTACCACGTTTTGAGCTTTTTTTTAGCATGTTTGCATTAGTGTTTAGCGGCATTTTGCTGCATTTGCGATTTTTAGCATTTTTTTTTAACCAATAGAATTTTTTTGGGTAAAAAAAGTCCAAAAACGCTTGTTTGCGGCATTTTACTGCGTTTTACTGTGTTTTTCAGCTTTAGAGCTTTTTTACAGCTAAAAAATGCTCCAGCTTTTTTTAGTGCTTTTGCATTAGCGTTTAGCGGCGTTTTGCGTTTATCCGTGTTTGCATTTTTTTTGTGTTTTCTTTACAAAATTAAAGTCCCAAAATGCCGGTTTGCAGCGTTTTACCACGTTTTTCAGTGTTACAACTAAAAAAACTCCTCTAGAAACCCACTAGTTTTGGGTTTTTTTTCCCAGCCAAAAAACGTCCCTGCAACAAAACGTTGATTCCAGTCTATGTTTGTATGGGACACCTAGGATGACATGCTGGGGGGTTTACTGGCTGTAGAAAAAAACGTCAAAAGACAAAAATAGCCGCTGTAAAAACGTCAAGTGGGCATGAGGACTAAAAAGCGGTAAAACGAAATTTTTGGCCAATAAAAATATTTTTTTTTTTGTAAAAAAAGATAGTAAATGAGGAAAAAAGTGGGAAAACGCAGCTAAATGCGGCAAAACGCCATTCAACGCTAAGGCAAAAACGCTAAAAAAGCGCTGAAAAACTTTTAACGTGACTTTACACAGCGAACGTTACCAGTGTTATCAAAGTGTTTTCAGCTTTTTTTAGCGTTTTTGCATTAGCGTTTTCCCACATTTTTCCGCGTTTAGCGGCGTTTTGCCACGTTTTTCCACGTTTGCTAGCATTTCTTTTTTTGGTAAAAAAAAAATCCAAAAACACTGGTTTGTGGCGCTTTAAGTTATAAATGATTAAGATAAGACGATATAACAAGCCGGCCTGGCAGAACACGGCGCAAAGATGGCCGCATTCCCTGCGCGGCTACTCAGCCACCAGCCCCTGCGTGTTCCTGACCGCTCATCAGAACAATGCAAAGTGTCCAGCATTCAATTAAACGACAAAAAAAGGTCCAAAATGCCAGTTTGCTGCGTTTTACCGCGTTTTAAGTTATAAATGATTAAGATGAGGTGATATAACACGCCATCCTGGCAGATGAGGGCGCACAGATGGCCACATTCCCCGCGCGGCTACTCAGCCACCAGCCCCTGCGTGTTTCTGACCGCTCGCCAGGATGACGCGAAGGTTCCAGCATTCAATTAAATGACAAAAGAAGGTCCAAAAAAGCCAGTTTGCGGCGTTTTACCGCGTTTTAAGTTACAAATGATTAATATGAGGCGATATAACACGCCAGCAGATGAGGGCGCACAGATGGCCGTATTCCTTGCACAGATACTCAGCCACCAGCCCCTGCGCGTTCCTGACCGCTCGCCAGAATGACACGAAGTGTCCAGCATTCCATCTGTGCGCCCTCATCTGCCAGGCTGACATGTTATATCACCTCATCATAATCATTTATAACCTAAACGCAGTAAAACACCGCAAACTGTCATTTTTGGATGTTTTTTTTACCAAAAAAAAACGCTAGCAAACGTGGAAAAACGTGGGAAAAAGCCACTAAACGTGGAAAAAACGCGGGAAACCGTTAATGCAAAAACACTAAAAAAAGCTGAAAAACTCTTTAACGCAACGCATTTCCTGTGCGGATACTCATCCACCAGCCCTTGCGCGTTCCTGATCACTCTCCAGGACCACGCGAAGTGTCCAGCATTCAATTAAACGACAAAAAAGGTCCAAAAAAGCCAGTTTGCAGCGTTTTACTGCGTTTTAAGTTATAAATGATTAAGATGAGGCGATATAACACGCCAGCCTGGACGATAAGGGCGCAAAGATGGTCGCATTCCCCGTGCGGCTACTCAGCCACCAGCCCTTACGCGTTCCTGACCGCTCACCAGAACCACATGAAGTGTCCAGCATTCAATTAAACGACAGAAAAAGGTCCAAAAACGCAGTTTTGCGGCGTTTTAAGTTATAAATGATTAAGATGAGGCGATATAATACGCAAGCCTGGCAGATGAGGATGCACAGATGGTCGCATTCCCTATGCAGCTACTCAGCCACCAGCCCCTGCGCGTTTCTGACCGCTCGCCAGAACGACGTGAAGTGTCCAGCGTTCAATTAAACGACAAAAAAGGTCCAAAAACGCAGTTTTGCCGCGTTTTAAGTTATAAATGATTAAGATGAGGCGATATAACACGCCAGCCTGGCAAATGAGGGCGCACAGATGGTCGCATTCCCTATGCGGCTACTCAGCCACCAGCCCCTGCGCGTTTCTGACCGCTCGCCAGAACGACGTGAAGTGTCCAGCGTTCAATTAAATGACAAAAAAGGTCCAAAAACGCAGTTTCACCGCGTTTTAAGTTATAAATGATGAAGATGAGGCGATATAACACGCCAGCCTGGCAGATGAGGGCGCACAGATGGTCGCATTCCTCGCGCGGCAACTCAGCCACCAGCCCCTGCGCGTTTCTGACCGCTCGCCAGAACAACACAAAGTGTCCAGCATTCAATTAAAATGACATTCGGCGTAAAACAAAGCTCCTACTTCTCGATCTGGCAGAGGGAGACGAGGAACACAAGTGCGCAGCAGGAAAAGCCTCCTTACTGCCTCTGCCAGGGTCGATCAATGAGAATCATAAACAGCCGCCGGTTATAGGCCGAATATTTGTCTTTTCCCGCTGCGGACTGGAGGAAAAAGTTAAAAAATGAAGTAAAAAAAAAAAATGCGAATTTCCAACAACCAATCAGCAATATAAAGAACCATTAACGTTCCTCCATCTGAATCCAGTTAATAAAGCAGCTGAACCGTCATAAAACCCATTACTGCGCTAGGATAAGCGTCTCATACGCTCGCCCTCCCCTCCCCCCCCATAAACCTCCAGATGTTCCCCTAGTCCGTCTGCTCCAATTAACGTCGCGGAATGCTCGGCGGCGGATTCATGCACGTCTTGTAAGAACGCGCGGCTCCAACCCTTGACTAAGACTTGTTAAAACTGAGAGCAGCTGACAGGAGTCGCCGGCGTCCGTAGGGGAGCCTCGTAGAGGAGACACCATGCATCAACGTCAAGTCTACAGTCTTCTTCCTCAACGTAGCCTGACAGCGGGAGCCGGAAAAATCCTGCCGGGGAGGCGGGCGGCTTGTAACGCGCTGCAGCGCTGCGGCTGAAGCAGGGGTGGACTGACAATTCATGGGGGACCCCGAGCAATCGGGGATCATGGGGCCCCTGTGTCCTCACCCGCACTCAAAAAAGCCTATGAAAGGTACCAGGGGCATCTCACGGGGCCCCCTACTGACCCCGGGCCCTCGGACAGTGCCCGAGTACCAGAATGGTCAGTCCGCCCCTGGGCTGAAGGAACCGCGCGACCCTCCAAGGAGCCACATTTCCATTGAAACTGTCCACCGACAAGCGCTGGAGCGCGGGCAAAGCCAGGGAAGGTGGGCGGCCGCGCGGGCGACGGCCAGAGAACAAAATGTCCTCGGGTCATTCTGTTAGTGTGATCGATTATTGGGGTGCTTCGGGGGGTGGAGCAGGGGCGGACTGACAACTCATGGGGGCCCCCGGGCAATAGGGGATCATGGGGCCCCTGTGTCCTTGCCCAAACTCAAAAAAGCCTATGGAAAATGTACCAGGGGCATCTCATGGGGCCCCCCTACTGACCGAGTTTCCAAATGCTGAGTCCGCCCCTGGGGTGGGATGTTCATAGCCAGTTGAATCGAACCCCTAACCTGTGGGGCACTTTTACTCCCCTTCCTGCCCGGGCCGATTTTAAGCTTTCGGCACTGTCGCACTTTGAATGACAATTGCGCGGTCATGCGATACTGCGCTCAAACTCAAATTTGTATAATTTTTTTTAGACAGAGCTTTCTTTTGGTGGTATTTTTATTTTTTTTTATTATTTGCTCAACAAACTAAAAAAGACTAAATATTTTGAAAAAAAAAATGTTTTTTTAGTTTCTGTTATAAAATTTTGTAAAAAGGTAATTTTTCTCCTTCACTGATGTGCGTTAATGAGGCTGCAGTGATGGGCACTGATAGGCGGCACTGATGAGGAGGCACTGGTAGGTGGCACTGATGGGCATTGACAGGCATCACTGATGGGCACTCATATATGGCACTGATAGGCGGCACTGACTGGACCTGTTAGGCAGCACTGACTAGAACTGTTAGGCGGCGCTGACAGGCACTGATAGGCAGCACTGATGAGCATTGTTAGGCAGAACTGACTGGCATTGATAGGCGGCACTGACAGGCACTGATGAGGAGGCACTGGTAGGTGGTACTGATGGGCACTGATGAGGAGGCACTGGTAGGTGGTACTGATGGGCACTGATGAGGAAGCACTGGTAGGTGGTATTGATGGGCATTGACTGGCATCACTGACGGGCACTGAAAGGCAGCACTCATATATGGCACTGATAGGCGGCACTGATTGGAACTGTTAGGTAGCACTGACTGGACCTGTTAGGTGGCGCTGACAGGCACTGATAGGCGGCACTGATGGGCATTGATAGGCAGAACTGACTGGCATTGATAAGCGCCACTGACAGGCACTGATAGGCACTCTTAGGCGACACTGATGGGCACTGATAGGCAGAACTGACTGGCACTGATAGGCGGCACTGACAGACACTGATAGGCGGCACTGATAGGCAGAACTGACTGGCACTGAGAGGCAACACTGACGGGCACTGTTGTGCAGCACTGATGAGCACTGATAGGCAGAACTGACTGGTACTTTTTAATTGTCTCTATCATTTATTTATCATATTAATTGTTTGTGAATATTTATTTGCGCTGTTTGATGTTCTTTATTGAAATAGTTAATAATTTACCACTTTTCAGTGCATTCTGGGCATTTGGGAGGTTCTCCTGTGCTTATCTTTAAAAGACGCTTCTAAACGCAAACGCGCATAAACGCATTATGCAAACGCGGCTAAACAGACGTTTTCCAGCAGTTAGTTTCCATCCTTCAGAATTGTCCTGTGTACCTGAGGCCTTATGCTAGTTGTTATTCTTCCTTTTGTGATGTTAAAGGGAAAAAAAAGGAAATGTTATTGAATCTGCCGAGAGTTGTTTTATGCTGCAGCAAAGCATCATGGGATAGCATCCGATAAAAAACATATATATATATACAATATATCACTAGCAAGCGGGATCTGGAACATTGAGGTAAATGATGGTCTCGGGTGGAGAGAAACAAACTAAGGAGGAAAGGAGGATGACAAATTGCCAAAGCAGAACGCCTTTGCAAAATCGACCTATTTCCAAAGTGTCTTTGTCAGGGGAAGGAAGAACAGAGAACGAAATCCTATTCTCTTTGGGTCAGGGAAATAGAAAAGATCATGTATCAAACACTGATATCTCGTTTTTGTGAAACGTTTGGATCCAGAGCTTGAGTGAGTTTTTGATGAGGATGTTTTGGTGAGTGTCTGTGGGGTGATTGGTGCCCATTTGTAAGGTCAGGTACTGATGTAGAGGAGAAGGCCTAGCTCGCAATTCGTTCTAAATATGTTCAGCAGGGTTGAGGTCAGGGCTCTGTGTAGGCCGCTTAAGTTCCTCAACACCAAACTGGTCAACCCACGTCTTTCATGAGCTGGCATTGTACACCGGGGCACTGTCGTGGTAGAACCAACAAGATCCATCCCAAAACCTGGAAGAGGTCAGGGCTCTGTGTAGGCCGCTTAAGTTCCTCAACACCAAACTGGTAAACCCACGTCTTAAATGAGCTTGCATTGTACACAGGGGCACAGTCGTGGTAGAACCAACAAGATCCATCCCCAAAACTTGGCAGAGGTCAGGGCTCTGTGTAGGCCGCTTGAGTTCCTCAACAGCAAACTGGTCAACCCACGTTTGAATGCGCTGGCATTGTACATAGGGGCACTGTCGTGGTGGAACCAACAAGATCCATTCCAAAACTTGGAAGAGGTAAGGGCTCTGTGTAGGCCGCTTGAGTTTCTCAACAGCAAACTGGTCAACCCACGTTTGAATGCGCTGGCATTGTACATAGGGGCACTGTCGTGGTGGAACCAACAAGATCCATTCCAAAACTTGGAAGAGGTAAGGGCTCTGTGTAGGCCGCTTGAGTTCCTCAACAGCAACCTGGTCAACCCACGTTTGAATGCGCTGGCATTGTACATAGGGGCACTGTCGTGGTAGAACCAACAAGATCCATCCCCAAAACTTGGAAGAGGTCATGGCTCTGTGTAGGCCGCTTGAGTTCCTCAACAGCAAACTGGTCAACCCACGTTTGAATGAGCTGGCATTGTACATAGGGGCACAGTCGTGGTAGAACCAACAAGATCCATCCCAAAACTTGGAAGAGGTCAGGGCTCTGTGTAGGCCGCTTAAGTTCCTCCACACCAAACTGGTCAACCCATGTCTTGAATGAGCTGGCATTGTACACAGGGGCACAGTCGTGGTAGAACCAAGATCCAACCCCAAAACTTGGAAGAGGTAAGGGCTCTGTGTAGGCCGCTTGAGTTCCTCCACACCAAACTGGTCAACCCACGTCTTTCATGAGCTGGCATTGTACACCGGGGCACTGTCGTGGTAGAACCAACAAGATCCATCCCAAAACTTGGAAGAGGTCAGGGCTCTGTGTAGGCTGCTTAAGTTCCTCAACACCAAACTGGTCAACCCACGTCTTAAATGAGCTGGCATTGTACACAGGGGCACAGTCGTAGTAGAAACAACAAGATCCATCCCCAAAACTTGGAAGAGGTCAGGGCTCTGTGTAGGCCGCTTGAGTTCCTCAACACCAAAGTAGTCAACCCACGTCTTTCATGAGCTGGCATTGTATACCGGGGCACAGACGTGGTAGAACCAAAAAGATTCATCCCCGAAACTTTGACGAGCACTTGCCAAAAAAGGTAGGCCAGGAGCAAAAATAAAAATGAAGCGTAGGGACAACATGACTAGAGGGACAACAGAGGGTTAAAAGATGGGTAGGAAGTTTTGGGATTATGGCTTACCCTATTGGATGGGGTATTGGGGAGGGTTCACAGGGAGGAAAAGTATTGTCCAACCTCAGGAAGTCCAGTAGGAAAGTTGGAGGAAGAAGAGGCTTCCCACCCTCCCTCCCCTTCATGCTTTGGTTTGGATTGTCACGGCGGCCTTGGGGGTGGTTGGTCTTTGGAGGAGGAAAGAATTCTGTATGGAGACAGATCCCATCAGTGGTATGGGGACCCATCAGTGGTATGGGGATCTCGGGACATTCCGGTTAACTGTGGGAAGCTCACAGCGTGCAATGAGATCACAGTGAGCAGTAGACATCTTAGTGAGTTCTATAAGTCGTTCATTGTGATATGTTTGTGAAGAGGCTTTATATTAAAGATGTTACAGCGTCCTCATACACAATTCTCCTTCTCAGGGAAAAGTCTGTCTCTGGGGGGGGGCTCCCAGCTGACATGAGGGCCTTAGACCCTGGAAGGACACTTGCTATAAATCTGAAGTGATTGGAAACCAAAGAAAACACCAGAGGGCACATTGATATTGAGTCATTTAGATTTCTGT